>NC_091335.1:18034340-18056840 GCF_038502225.1 Cherax quadricarinatus | reverse complement strand
AGTAGTGATGAAGGAGGGTAAGTTACAACAGTAGTGATGAAGGAGGGTAAGTTACAACAGTAGTGATGAAGGAGGGTAAGTTACAACAGTAGTGATGAAGGAAGGTAAGTTACAACAGTAGTGATGAAGGAGGGTAAGTTACAACAGTAGTGATGAAGGAGGGTAAGTTACAACAGTAGTGATGAAGGAGGGTAAGTTACAACAGTAGTGATGAAGGAGGGTAAGTTACAACAACAGTGATGAAGGAGGGTAAGTTACAACAGTAGTGATGAAGGAGGGTAAGTTACAACAGTAGTGATGAAGGAGGGTAAGTTACAACAGTAGTGATGAAGGAGGGTAAGTTACAACAGTAGTGATGAAGGAGGGTAAGTTACAACAGTAGTGATGAAGGAGGGTAAGTTACAACAGTAGTGATGAAGGAGGGTAAGTTACAACAGTAGTGATGAAGGAGGGTAAGTTACAACAGTAGTGATGAAGGATGGTAAGTTACAACAGTAGTGATGAAGGAAGGTAAGTTACAACAGTAGTGATGAAGGAGGGTAAGTTACAACAGTAGTGATGAAGGAAGGTAAGTTACAACAGTAGTGATGAAGGAGGGTAAGTTACAACAGTAGTGATGAAGGAAGGTAAGTTACAACAATAGTGATGAAGGAGGGTAAGTTACAACAGTAGTGATGAAGGAAGGTAAGTTACAACAGTAGTGATGAAGGAGGGTAAGTTACAACAGTAGTGATGAAGGAGGGTAAGTTACAACAGTAGTGATGAAGGAGGGTAAGTTACAACAGTAGTGATGAAGGAAGGTAAGTTACAACAGTAGTGATGAAGGAAGGTAAGTTACAACAGTAGTGATGAAGGATGGTAAGTTACAACAGTAGTGATGAAGGAGGGTAAGTTACAACAGTAGTGATGAAGGAAGGTAAGTTACAACAGTAGTGATGAAGGAGGGTAAGTTACAACAGTAGTGATGAAGGAAGGTAAGTTACAACAGTAGTGATGAAGGAGGGTAAGTTACAACAGTAGTGATGAAGGAAGGTAAGTTACAACAGTAGTGATGAAGGAAGGTAAGTTACAACAGTAGTGATGAAGGAGGGTAAGTTACAACAGTAGTGATGAAGGAGGGTAAGTTACAACAGTAGTGATGAAGGAAGGTAAGTTACAACAGTAGTGATGGAGGGTAAGTTACAACAGTAGTGATGAAGGAAGGTAAGTTACAACAGTAGTGATGAAGGAAGATAAGTTACAACAGTAGTGATGAAGGAGGGTGTTACAACAGTAGTGATGAAGGAGGGTAAGTTACAACAGTAGTGATGAAGGAAGGTAAGTTACAACAGTAGTGATGAAGGAGGGTAAGTTACAACAGTAGTGATGAAGGAAGGTAAGTTACAACAGTAGTGATGAAGGAGGGTAAGTTACAACAGTAGTGATGAAGGAGGGTAAGTTACAACAGTAGTGATGAAGGAGAGTAAGTTACAACAGTAGTGATGAAGGAGAGTAAGTTACAACAGTAGTGATGAAGGAAGGTAAGTTACAACAGTAGTGATGAAGGATGGTAAGTTACAACAGTAGTGATGAAGGAGGGTAAGTTACAACAGTAGTGATGAAGGAAGGTAAGTTACAACAGTAGTGATGAAGGAAGGTAAGTTACAACAGTAGTGATGAAGGAAGGTAAGTTACAACAGTAGTGATGAAGGAAGGTAAGTTACAACAGTAGTGATGAAGGAAGGTAAGTTACAACAGTAGTGATGAAGGAGAGTAAGTTACAACAGTAGTGATGAAGGAGAGTAAGTTACAACAGTAGTGATGAAGGAGAGTAAGTTACAACAGTAGTGATGAAGGAAGGTAAGTTACAACAGTAGTGATGAAGGAGAGTAAGTTACATTTGGGCAACTTATTAAGCTGGAACTAAAGTCTACTTATAAAAAGAATAATTATGTTGTGTTGGAGATGACATATGCTGTTAAATATAACTAGTATATTAAAGGGATGGGAAATATGAGTTAAGAGAGCATTTTCCAGTAAATATATGGGATTTAAGATTGAAAGTAACAGATAAAAATTATTTATACAAAGGCTTCTCTCACATATATATGAAAATTAAATCAAATTGTATATTCCTAAAAAAGGAATATGACAAAATAATGGAAACTGACCATACCACGGGTGGGGTTTGAACACGCGGTCAGAGAGTCTCAAAACTCCAGACCGTCGCGTTAGCCACTGGACCAGCAACGGTCTGGAGTTTAGAGACTCTGACCGCGGGTTTAAACCCCACCCGTGGTATGGTTTGTTTGCAATCGTGTCATTACGATTTCGTGAGTCATGGCAACTGGTTTAATGTAAGATGGCGGAGAGCTGTGGAGTGAAAGCACTAGCAACTAATATAATAAATGAGATAATGAAGAAAGTTGGAAGAGTCAAAGAAGCCAGAGATGAATATACAAATGTAAGACGAAAGAAACATCCATAAAGAAACTGTGCATAAGAGCAATCTTTTATTAAAGTTTGTAAAAAGTAAACTTAATATTTAAGACAAATTTGAAAGAGTGAAGGATAAGAAGCAAGTCATTGAAAGTTGAGGGGAAAATGTGTAATGTTAAATATACAGTTTGTGTGTGCACAAGATAACTTAAATGTAGTGCATTTAAATACCAAATATATGTAGCTGAAGCGGAAGATAATGAATTAACTGAAGATGAAGTACAGAAATTACTCCTGGTTATTGATAAGAAGACAATATAGGAGTAGAGGGGATGTCACCAGGGCTTGACAAGAGTGAAGCTCAACTCGTCTCCAGGCTGAGGGACTCACCACTTGAAATACTTTTTCTCCCAGGTTGATGGACTGATAACATCATCTTTATTTCATTTCTGCTACTACCTTTGAATTTGACTGAAGAAGTCTACTGTGTAGATGAAACATTTCAACAGTAAAGATACCCAAGTGTTGGAGATGTGTTAATGTTGAAGAAGGTCGTACAGTGACACTGTTCTACACCTTTGTTACACCTTTTCTCTAAAGACTTCATGAACTTCTTCAACATCCTTCTAAAGGGTTACCTTGATGTTATTAAATGACGATGCATGACCCATTCGAGTTTAGCGTTTTCCATATAAGTAATAATGCTTTAAGAGTGCTGAAGCCACTAATACCTTGGTTGGTAAGAAGTTGTAGTTACTGTACAAGTTAGGTGTGTTTAAAAAGACTAACAGACAATCAGCTTAATTAGTATGTTGCTACACGTCGCTCTTAACTCCTACATTAATTTCTCTCTGACATGTCCAGTCACTCTTACATAACATCTCACTACAGCGGCTTACATCTTTCAGTCACTTCACTGTCGCATTAGCATCCACTCTATCTTATATTTATTATGTTAATACTTCAGGACTGATCAAGCGGATCTCAAGCAACGATTCTTAAAATATAAAAGCAAGTTACGTATATGACAACTATTAAAAAACGAAGAAAATATGAATGTATAGTGAAGTAGAAGTTTGAATGATTAACCTGTTATCGTATTTCTTCATCAGAAAGACCAACAATCCCAGCATAGTGAGGAATCTTTATATTATACGAGGGTAGTACCTTCCTGGATGGTTGCCGGCTGTATGACAGCACCATTATAGTACGAGTCACTAGTGGTAGTACCTTCCTGGATGGTTGCCGGCTGTAGGACAGTACCATTATAGTACGAGTCACTAGTGGTAGTACCTTCCTGGATGGTTGCCGGCTGTAGGACAGTACCATTATAGTACGAGTCACTAGTGGTAGTACCTTCCTGGATGGTTGCCGGCTGTAGGACAGTACCATTATAGTACGAGTCACTAGTGGTAGTACCTTCCTGGATGGTTGCCGGCTGTAGGACAGCACCATTATAGTACGAGTCACTAGTGGCAGTACCTTCCTGGATGGTTGCCGGCTGTATGACAGTACCATTATAGTACGAGTCACTAGTGGTAGTACCTTCCTGGATGGTTGCCGGCTGTATAACAGCACCATCATCATAGTACGAGTCACTAGTGGAAGTACCTCCCTGGATGGTTGCTGGCTGTGTGACAGCACTATCATCATAGTACGAGTCACTAGTGGTAGTACCTCCCTGGATGGTTGCCGGTTGTATGACAGCACCATCATCGTCAGTACGAGTAACTAGTGGTAGTACCTCCATGGATGGTTGCTGGCTGTGTGACAGCACCGTCATCGTCAGTACGAGTCACTAGTGGTAGTACCTCCCTGGATGGTTGCTGGCTGTATGACCACTATCATCATAGTACGAGTCACTAGTGGTAGTACCTCCCTGGATGTTTGGTGGCTGTATGACAGCACCGTCATCGTCAGTACGAGTCACTAGTGGTAGTACCTCCCTGGATGTTTGCTGGCTGTATGACAGCACCATCATCAGAGTCAGTACGAGTCACTAGTAGACAATTTACGGTACAATGACTGGGCCCTCAACTGCTAGTCATCTTTGCCTTGCACCAGCCAACACACGATCTAATGCTGACTCTTTTCTGTTGTGTATACTGGCTAGGAAGGCAGTAAGCAGACCGTACCCGCTGTCTTGTGGTCAACAGTACATTTGCATCATGAAAAAGTGTCTTTCACTTCATTAAGTGCTTCCTACCCAGCCTTATCTATGGTTTTGGTGATATTTATATAAACTGTTTGATATATCTACTGGTACACTGGGTATGTGCATGAGTAGGTCCACACAAGACTGTGTGTGAGAGAGAGAGGAGAGAGAGAGAGAGGGAGGGAGGGAGGAGGGAGAGAAAGAGTCGAGACATAAAGGGAGGAAGAGAAAGAATAAAGTGAGAGAAGGGAAGGGGAAAGCTGAACATTAAACTTACATTAGTATTGCTATATTTTCTGGTGATCACTAGGAAGTCCAACTTCACTATGAGGTATACCTGTGACCACTTTCAAGGGCTTGTCTACTTTTGCAGCCCGGCTTTTGGCTCTGTTGATTGCCTGTTCAACCAGGCTGTTGCTGTAACCGGCCTGTTGGTTTACATAGCCAACATAACCAGGTTGATCTGGCTGTTATCTTCTGGTAGCAAACTGAAAAGTCTTGGATCACGAATGTTGGCGCAGAGTTCTCTTATTGTGCTCGTGGTTTCCATGCTTTTCACTATATTTGTTTTATTTACATTTCCTTCCATATCTCTCACGCCATGTATATATTATAAGGTATCTCTTGTCCACTACAGAGAGTATATTCCAGATACTTTGAGGCATTCCCAGTAGTTTAAATGCTTTATTGACTCTGTGTTATATTTCCTGTCATGAATGAAGACGTGCACATAGACCTGAGACTACAAGTGATTTCAGTAGTACCATCATTGACAATATTTCTCTTGCTTTGAACGTTCTCATTATCCATCCTGTAATTTTTCTCACCTTTTCTGCATTTGCTTCACTGTATTCTTTAAATTACAAATCAACTGACATTATCACACACACACACCAGGGGCCAGGAGCTCGGACTCGACCCGTGCAACCTCAACTAGGTGAATGTACACACACACACACACACACACTATATATATATATATATATATATATATATATATATATATATATATATATATATATATATATATATATATATATATGTGTGTGTGTGTGTGTGTGTGCCCACGAAAGAGTGGTATTGATCAATAACAACACTGCGACAAGCCAAGGACTCGAACCCATGCTGCTTTGGGTTCGAGTCCTTGGCTAGTGTTGTTATATATATGTATATATATATATATATATATATATATATATATATATATATATATATATATATATATATATATATATATATATATGCAATAAGATCACAGTAAACAGGTGATTTCAGAATATGCAAAACAACCACTCTGAAAGAATAGAGAAATTCCAAGCGCTTTCGTGACTACTCACATTATCAAGGAACTTGATAATGTGAGTAGTCACGAAAGCGCTTGGAATTTCTCTATTCTTTCAGAGTGCTTGTTTTGCATATATATATATATATATATATATATATATATATATATATATATATATATATATATATATATATATATATATATATATATATAAAACATGTCAATAACAGGGTAAGATATAAAGAACTATTGGAGGATAGATGGGCTAATGAGAGCATAGGCAATGGGGTCGAAGATGTATGGGGTAGGTTTAAAAATGTAGTGTTAGAGTGTTCAGCAGAAGTTTGTGGTTACAGGGAAGTGGGTGCGGGAGGGAAGAGGAGCGATTGGTGGAATGATGTAAAGAGAGTAGTAAGGGAGGAAAAGTTAGCATATGAGAAGTTTTTATAAAGTAGAAGTGATGCAAGGAGGGAAGAGTATATGGAGAAAAAGAGCGAGGTTAAGAGAGTGGTGAAGCAGTGTAAAAAGAGAGCAAATGAGAGAGTGGGTGAGACGTTATCAACAAATTTTGTTGAAAATAAGAAAAAGTTTTGGAGTGAGATTAACAAGTTAAGGAAGCCTAGAGAACAAATGGATTTGTCAGTTAAAAATAGGAGAGGAGAGTTATTAAATGGAGAGTTAGAGGTATCGGGAAGATGGAGGTAATATTTTGAGGAATTGTTAAATGTTGATGAAGATAGGGAAGCTATGATTTCGTGTATAGGGCAAAGTGGAATAACATCTTGTAGGAGTGAGAAAGAGCCAGGTGCGTGAGGCATTGGATAGAATGAAACGGGGTAAGGCAGCTGGAATTGATGGGATAAAAACAGAAATGGTAAAAGCAAGTGGGGATATAGTTTTGGAGTGGTTAGTGCTTTTATTTAATAAATGCGTGGAAGGGAGTAAGGTACCTAGGGATTGGCAGAGAGCATGCATAGTTCCTTTGTGTATAGGCAAAGGGGATAAAAGAGAGTGCAAAAATTATAGGGGGATAAGTCTGTTGAGTATACCTGGTAAAGTGTATGGTAGAGTTATTATTGAAAGAATTAAGAGTAAGACGGAGAATAGGATACTAGATGAACAAGGAGGTTTTAGGAAAGGTAGGGGGTGTGTGGACCAGGTGTTTACAGTGAAACATATAAGTGAACAGTATTTAGATAAGGCTAAAGAGATTTTTGTGGCATTTATGGATTTGGAAAAGGCGTATGACAGGGTGGATAGGGGGGCAATGTGGCAGATGTTGCAGGTGTATGGTATAGGAGGTAGGTTACTGATAGCAGTGAAGAGTTTTTACGAGGATAGTGAGGCTCAAGTTAGAGTAAGTAGGAAAGAGGGAGATTATTTCCTAGTAAAAGTAGGCCTTAGACAAGGATATGGGATGTCACCGTGGTTGTTCAATATATTTATAGATGGGGTTGTAAGAGAAGTAAATGCGAGGGTCTTGGCAAGAGGCGTGAAGTTAAAAGATAAAGAATCACACATAAAGTGGGAGTTGTCACAGTTGCTCTTTGCTGATGACACTGTGCTCTTGGGAGATTCTGAAGAGAAGTTGCAGAGGTTGGTGGATGAATTTGGTAGGGTATGTAAAAGAAGAAGATTAAAAGTGAATACAGGAAAGGGTAAGATTATGAGGATAAAAAGATTAGGTGATGAAAGATTGGATATCAGATTGGAGGGAGAGAGTATGGAGGAGGTGAATGTATTCAGATATTTGGGAGTGGACGTGTCAGCGGATGGGTCTATGAAAGATGAGGTGAATCATAGAATTGATGAGGGGAAAAAGGGTGAGCGGTGCACTTAGGAGTCTGTGGAGACAAAGAGGGGAATGTATGAGAGTATAGTTTTAATAACACTCTTATATGGGTGTGAAGCATGGGTGATGAATGTTGCAGCGAGGAGAAGGCTGGAGGCAGTGGAGATGTCATGTCTGAGGGCAATGTGTGGTGTGAATATAATGAAGAGAATTCGTAGTTTGGAAGTTAGGAGGAGGTGCGGGATTACCAAAACTGTTGTCCAGAGGGCTGAGGAAGGGTTGTTGAGGTGGTTCGGACATGTAGAGAGAATGGAGCGAAACAGAATGACTTCAAGAGTGTATCAGTCTGTAGTGGAAGGAAGGCGGGGTAGGGGTCGGCCTAGGAAAGGTTGGAGGGAGGGGGTAAAGGAGGTTTTTGTGTGCGAGGGGCTTGGACTTTCAGCAAGCATACATGAGCGTATTTGATAGGAGTGAATGGAGACGAATGGTTTTTAATAATTGACGTGCTGTTGGAGTGTAAGCAAAGTAACATTTATGAAGGAATTCAAGGAAACTGGCAGGCCGGACTTGAGTCCTGGAGATGGGAAGTACAGTGCCTGCACTCTGAAAGAGGGGTGTTAATGTTGCAGTTTTATAAACTGTAGTGTAAAGCACCCTTCTGGCAAGACAGTGATGGAGTGAATGATGGTGAAAGTTTTTCTTTTTTCGGGCCACGCTGCCTTGGTGGGAATCGGCCAGTGTGTTAATAATATATATATATATATATATATATATATATATATATATATATATATATATATATATATATATATATATATATATTATGATAATTAGTAAGGTTAGAATTCGTGAAGAAATCGTCCAAGTCTTCAGTTGTCTTGGTGTTTCCTCAGTTTTTTCTTTGTGTTCGTGAAGTTCGTGCGAGCAGTGTGTCACTACTGGAAGATGTTTCTTTGTGTTCGTGAAGTTCGTGCGAGCAGTGTGTCACTACTGGAAGATGTTTCTTTGTGTTCGTGAAGTTCGTGCGGGCAGTGTGTCACTACTGGAAGATGTTTTTAATTTGGATTCTGTTTATGTTAAATATATTTAAGATGAATGTTTTTATTTTTGTGTTTCTTCCGTCGGGTATGAATGCTTTATAGTTTATACAAGTTGAGAGGAATTACAGGTGGTGGGTCGCACACCTTCATTGGAGAGACTGCTAATTGTATATAATAAACCATACCACGGGCGGGGTTAGAACCCGCGATCAGAGAGTCTCAAACCTCCAGACCGTCGCGTTAGCCACTGGTGTAGTATGGTTTGGTTGAAATAGTGTCATTACGATTTCGTGAGTCATTTTGTATATAATATTCTGTATGGGTGGTGTTGAGTCATGTGGTCATGGTTGCAATTGTTTATATCACTGATAAGAATTATTAGAGCTTCTTCATGCAGTTTAAGTAGTAATGTAGCAACTGGATGAGGTATGTACTTGATAAATATTTCATAACTGGATGAAAGTGGATTAATGTTTTTGTATGTTGTTTCAGCCTGCGGAGTGTGGAACAGTTGCCACAACCAGTGCCTGTTGCTGCTCCTGACATGCACCTTCATGGTGTCGCTGCTGGAGGCCTGGGGCACCTCATGCTCAGAGCTGTGAAGAGAAGTAAACGTGACAGGGAGAGAGCAGTTACCACAACGACGGTGCCCAGTGACGGAGAGTTGACTACCGTTAACGCCTCCGTCAGTAACCTCACCTCACCAGAAACAAAGAGAATGATGAAAGACTTGGACGGCACCATCACCAGCCTCCACGATGAACAACTAACAAATGGAGGAAAAATAAATAAAACTATTGAAGGTAGTGGGGAAGAAAGTATAAAAATGCGAGTGAGTGAGTTAAATAATAAAGGAGAGAGTGCTGTGATAAAAAATTCCGCAGATATTATGCTGGGGGACATGCCCAGTCGTGGGGTAAACGAGTCTAGAACTAGTGAGGGGGGTAAGGAAACTACGGTAATGACCATGCTGAGAGATGAAACAAGAACTAGTGCAGACAGGGCCGGGGTGAGGGCAAGTGACAAGTTTATGGAGAGTGGCAAAAAAGAGGCTGACCTTGCTGATGATATGATGAATCTCATGAAGGAGGAAGCTGCCAGTGAGGACCTGAGAGGAAATGTGGACGCTAACACCTCGGAAACTCCTGTTATTAACGACGATGGAAACACAGTGTCCCCCTCTGAGGCTCAGGTTGGTAGGCAGGTCAAGATTTTTGGCCTCAGAGTGGAGGAACACATCAAGGGCATAGAATATGAAAACTTCACGAGCATCCTTCATGCTAAAGAGGAGGCCAAGATACGGTTGTTCGGTGAGGGAATGACGCTATCCACAGAGATTCTCTTTACAGCCGACGAGGGAGAGCTGGGTAGCACGTGCATCGTCCGGACCACCAGAGCCTTCAAGGTGTGTACCTGACTCACAAATTACTTTCTAAGCCTACATTTTCCTCTTCACGAACTTGGTCAAGACCTCACCATGATTACACGTTTTTCTTTCAGTACTTTTGCACAGTAAATGATCTCGTGTTTTGCAAACTAGATTCAATGACAAAGCTAGTTGTCGAAGATATTAATAATACTCAGGTAGTTGATTTTTACAGCTCCTGAATCCTATCATTTTGTTATTGATCAGTTTTAAAGGTTCCTTGCTTCTTGAACATTATCACTGGCGAATACTTTACACTGACATTGAAGACTCATTAATGGGTCACATGTGAGGTACATTTGATTTTTTTTAATTCACGTTAAATGCTAAATCCATGTGGGTCATTCAGCGCAACACGTGGTAGAGGTTTGATTCTCCGTCTGTTAAGCGCCGGACAAACGCGCTTCCTATTTATACTTACTTACAGATACAGTTTTTAAACCAGTCTTTGTCTGGGTTCGTAAATGACAGATTTATGTTTTGAAGTTTAAGCTATGATGATGATGTTACTGTTTACGTTCACTGATGGTAATAGTTATTTCAGGATGGCTTCTGTATTGTTCCTCTTTGTTATTTGTTCTCCAGGTAGTAGTGTTCCTGCTCTCCCATCTTGTGACTTGGCTTTTGCTTGCCTTAAATTCCAGTAATCAATTATCTGATTGTTCATGATGTACATAGTCCTAGAGCCGTCGTTTTTACTTGTGTATGTGTGTACTCGCCTAGTTTTGGTTGCAGGGGTCGAGTCACAACTCCTGCCCCCCGCCTCTTCACCGTCGCTACTAGGTCACTCTCCCTGCCCCATGAGCTTTATCATACCTCTTCTTAAAGCTATGTATGGATCCTGCCTCCACTATATCACTTTCCAGACTATTCCACTTCCTGAGAACTCTTAGAATGAAGAAATACTTCCTAACATCCCTGTAATTCATCTGAGTCTTCAACTTCCAATTGTGACCCCTTGTTTCTGTGTCCCATCTCTGGAACATCCTGTCTCTGTCCACCTTGTAGATTCCTCTCTGTATTTTATATGTCGTTATCATGTCCCTCCTATCTCCCCTGTCCTCCAGTGTCGTCAGGTCGATTTCCCTTAACCTCTCTTAGTAGGATATGCCCCTTAGCTCTGGGACTAGTCTGGTTGCAAACATTTGCAATTGCTCTAATTTCCTTACGTGCTTGGCTAGGTGTGTGTGTGTGTGGGGGGGGGGGAGAGGGTGTATGTAATCACCTATATGTGAGCGTGGTGGGAGGTTGGTGTAGTGTTTGTGCGCGCGCACTTGTGTATGCGTGTGACGTGGCGTGTGTGTGTGTACTCATCTATTTGTACTCATCTATTGGTGGTTGCAAGGGTCGATTCATAGCTCCTGGCCCCGCATCTTCACTGATCGCTACTAGGTTACTCTCTCCCTGCTCTATGAGCTTTATCAAACCTCGCCTTAAAACTATGTATGGTTCCTAGTAGTATCTTCAGCAGGTGCTAGATCAACCTGGCTGTGATGGATATGTGGGGCAGCGGACCTCCAGCAGAAACAGCCTGGTTGACCAGGCAAGCACCAGACGAGCCTGGCCCATGGCCAGGTATATCATAGTTATATCAAAGGTATAAGGTATTCTTGCCTCCCCTACGTTACTTTCCAGACTGTTCCACTTCCTGACAACTCTATGACTGAAGAAATACTTCCTAACATCCCTTTCACTCATCTGAGTCGTCACCTTCCAATTGTGACCCTTTGTTTCTTTGTCCCATCTCTGGAACATCTTATCTTTGTCCACCTTGTCAATTCCTCGCAGTATTTTGTATGTCGTTATCATGTCTCCCCTAACCCTCCTGTCCTCCAGCGTCGTCAGGCCGATTTCCCTTAACCTTTCTTCGTAGGACATTCGCCTTAGCTCTGGGACAAGTCTTCTTGCAAACCTTTGCACTTTCTCTAATTTCTTGACGTGCTTGACCAGGTGTGGGTTCCAAACTGGTGCTGCATACTCCAGTATGGGCCTGACGTACACAGTGTACAGAGTCTTGAACGATTCCTTACTGGCGCCCATATGCTGCAGCAGTTATGTGGTTGATGTGCGCCTCAGGAGATGTGCTCGGTATTATACTTACTCCAAGATCCTTTTCCTTGAGATAGGTTTGCAGTCTTTGGCCACCTAGCCTGGACTCTGCGGTCTTCTTTGCCCTTATCCGATCTTCATGACTTTGCATTTAGCGGGGTTAAATTCGAGAAGCCAGTTTCTGGACCTGGCTTTCGGCCTGCCCAGTTCTCTTTATAGTCCTGGCTGATCTTGATCCGATTTAATTCTCCTCATTAACTTCACATCATCTGCAAACAGGGACACTTCTGACTCTGTCCCTTCCGTCATGTCATTCACATATACCAAAAACTACACTGGTCCTATGACTGACCCCCTTGTGGAACCCCGCTCGTCAAAGGCGCCCACTGAGACACGTGGGCGCCTCCCTGTCAGGTTTTTCTCTGATCCATTACAGTGCCTTTCCTGTTATGCATGCCTGATCCTATAGCTTTTGCATTAATTTCTTGTGAGGAACTGTGTCGAAGGTCTTATTTGCAGTCCAAGAAGATGCAGTCTACCCACCCCTCTCTCTCTCGTGTATTCCATTACCTTGTCATAAAACTCCAGTAGGTTTGTGACACAAAATTTCCCTTCCCTGAATCCATGCTGGTTGTTGTTTATAAGCTTGTTCCTTTCTAGGTGCTTCAAAACTCTCCCCCTGATAATCTCCACGATTTTCCATACTATACACGTCAATGACATTGGTCTGTAGTTTAATACCTCGTGTCTGTCTCCTTTCTTAAAAATTGGGACTACATTTGCCACCTTTCATACCTCAGGTAGTTGCCCAGCTTCAGTGGATGTGTTGAAGATTTTTGTTAGTGGCACATACAGCGTCTCTGCTCCCTCTCTAAGGACCCACGGAGAGATATTTGGTCCCACCACCTTTGAGGTATCAAGTTCACATAGCTTCTTCACGTCCTCGGTTGTGTGTATTTCATCCAGCACTTGTTGGTGTAACCCCCTATTCCGACTTCCTGGAGTCCTTCCTGTTTCTACTGTGAATATTTCCTTAAATCTCATGTTGAGCTCCTCACACACTTCTTGGTCGTTTCTTGTGAACACCCCACCTTCCTTCCTCAGTCTGATTACCTGATCCTTGACTGTTGTTTTCCTCCTCCAGCGGTCTGAGCAAAGTTCAGACAATTGTCCTTAAAGATTTGTTAAGTTATACCATGAATTAAGAAAATATCCTAGACTTCACCTTACGAAACAGACAAATCACTTAGGATAGTAATTATGGACAAGGTAGATTATAGTGGAAAAATTAATATATTATTTGAAGACAGGGATACTTATGTGCCCCTTAAGGCACCTTCTTCATTCACCCATTTTGGCTGTCCTTACAATAGTAAAAACTCGTCTTTGGTTAAGAAGGCGAGCTGCGAGTCTCTGCTCCTAGGTCTGCCTGTTCCTCCAGACTGTTTTGAATTGGCTTCTTGTGCCACTTTATAACTACTCCTGAAGCTGTGTTTTGAATTGACCTCCACTATTTCTCCATCCAACTTGTTCCACTCTTCAGTCGAACTTGAGAGTAAAAGAAACATCGTAATTAACGTCCGTCTGGCTCATCTGTGTCTTCAGATTTTCACGTGTACATTTATCCCAGTTTAAACCTTCCTCCGCACAGTATATATAATATAAATCAGTAGTTCTCAACTTTTTAACCACCACGGAGCTTTTTTATTTCAATTAATTTTCTCCGGGACCCCAGGTTATTGAATGGTCTGTCTAGTCAAGAAGCCGATTTTATTAACTAGCAACAAACTCGTTTTCACAGTTTCATCTCTCAGTTGAAGACATACTTAACTGAGTATGTAATTAAATAAGTGACAGTATTAAAACAAACCTACTTGTTTGATGAGATAGTTGATGCTGCTTTGTTGAATTTCAGGTTCAGTAGCAGACAGTTTTAAGCGTAGATCAGGTTCCACATTCATCCTGTTTCTGTATTTTGATTTTATATAAAACATTAGTTGTGAGAATGCCTGCTCATATTAATATGTAGTGGGGAATAATATTAAACATCTCAGTGCTTTGAATGTCATTTCTCAATGAAACTTGACCATTGTTCGATGGATGTTTGGCATGTTCCATTCCCCAGCCCATAAAATAAGACCAACAGTTTAAAAAAAGCATCTAAAAAATTATTTTAATGAGTGTTTTGCGAGCAATGTGTAGCGGTAAGCATGGTACAGTGTGTGTGTGTGTGTGTGTGTGTGTGTGTGTGTGTGTGTGTGTGTGTGTGTGTGTGTGTGTGTGATATAGCTTGTCTTCATTCTGACGAAGAAAAAAGTTTCTCTGTAAAATGTCTCTTACTTTGTGTTAGTATTTATTTCATGTTTCCATGTGCCTCTTTAAATGGCATTTAGTATTATGTGTTGTTTCTGTGCGCCTCTTTAAATGGCAATTGTTTTGCAATACTTATTGTTTATGTATTTCTAAATGCTTGTATTTAATTAACTTTTCATTGCCAGAACGCCGACTCACCGTATAGGTCAAAGAGCTTATAACTGTAACAACTTGCAACAACATTGTATGATACGTTGATACGAAAATTTTTCACGCACACAGTGGGCATTATGAAGTCAGCAGAGAGTATATAGGAAAGATGAGCATATATACAGGTATAAAGGAAGGTGAGGTGCAGGAAGCATCTCTGGGCGAGGGAACACTGCACGGTGTACACTCTACTACAGTATTTTCTTGGCTCTCGGACGCCTGGATAACTTGCAAGTACATGGTTTACGATAACGTTTTTGCTAACAAAACTACTCTGGTTTTGTGTAATAGTGTTAGAAAGTGCTGACGAGGAGAGATTATAAACATTTATCTCATTCTGTGATAACTAGCCTAGTATGTCTATTTCAAGCTGTGGGTGTCAGTGTCTCCAAATATATGCATTTTTGTTTTTTGTATTAGGCGTTCTGCATGTATATAGGTGTTCTTTGACCCGCTTGACAATGTCCAGTGGCTTACTCTGTGTAACATCCATTACTAGAAATAGTGTAGCCTACTGCATTTTTTTGCATCGTGGAGTCCACATTTGGCTGTAATAAGGTGCTTGATGGTAGAGAAAGCAATGACCAAGATAATGTTGTTTCTGCACACCGAGATAGCGAGGTTGGTGCCAACACTACATCTTGGGAAAATTTTGTACCTGGCATTTTTTCTCTCTTTTGGGTATAATATTGATTTTATGTGCTCTTTCCTGCTGTCTTGTATAAAATAAGACAGGAAAAAGAGTTTGAAGATATTTTTTAATGTGACATTCTTCTAGAAACTGCAAGGTGCATAATCTTCAGTACCCCGCTTTTGGTTGTAGCTTCGTGGTGTGGCATGAAGTGGATAAGGTCATGTTGATTAGTAGGTTACCAGCAAACCCTGAATTTCAGCTTTGTATCTGATTTACAGAGTAAAACATCTAAGAAGGGGAGTGTGTCGTTGTGTTCCTCCTCCAAGGTGAATTGGACAGAAGGTTCAGCATTATTGAGCCTTTTCTGGAAGGTGTGATGATGAGGATGTCAACATACTGCAGCCAGACTACGTTAGTTGGGATATTATCTTTGAATCGTTTGGCTTCCAGCGATTCCATGTGGAAGTTGGCCAGGACTACACTAATTGGTGAGCCCATGGCCATGCCCATTTTTTTTCTGTAGAAGGTATTGTTTAAAAATGAAACAGTATTCGTGTTCAACTAGGTCATCAAAGTCTTGACCTCCTTGCCTCTCAGACAGTGTATCTCTGTTCACTCCGTCAAGTTATCAGAGTTCACGTATTTTATATGAGGTTTTTATGTCTTTCATAATTTTTTATCCTTTAAAGCTCTAAGGTTCAGCTTTTTTATTATTTCCTCATAGTTCATTTCCCTTTGCTCTGGGACAAGTCTTGCAAAATGATCTGTACTTTCGCAATTTTGTTTTAACATGACCAGGTGTTGGTTCCGTGCTGGTGCTGCATACTCCAAGATGGCCTTGATATATTCTGTTCATAATGTCGTGAATGCCCTTGTTGAGATTCCTGAATGCTAATCATAGATTTGCCAAAAAAAAAAAAAAACATTTTCTACAGATGGCATTATGCTCACTCCTAGGTGCTTGTCCTTGAGTCCATGCTCGCTTTTTGCTCTTCTTCCCTCTTATATTTTTATAACCTTACATTTATTGGGATTGAATTCCAGTAGCCATTGACCAGTCCTGCAATTCGTCCGGATCCTCGTCCTCATCAGTTTTGATTTTCTTCATTAATTTCTCACTATCTGTGAACAGGGATACATCTGACTTCCTTTTCTAGTGTGTCATTCACATATACCAGAAACAGCAGTAGTCCTAATAGTAACCCTTGTGAACCCCACTTGTTAGTATTTACAATTCTAACGCCTCTTGGTCAGTTATTTGTTGTCTCCTTGTCGTCCAGTAGTATTGGATGCACTGTAGTGTATTCCCTCCAGATTGCCCTGTCTCTCTACTCTCTCCTGTTTCCTTACTGCGTCTCTAGTTTCCTGGTTTCGTGAGTTTCTGCTAACTTTTCTCCTTTGTCCCTCCCAATTATTCCGCTGCTGTTTTTTTCTTTCATTGCTACACTATCTTCTTTCATAATCTCTAGAGCCTCCTCATATTTTTTTTATTTCCTTTTCCGGTGTTTGAGCTCTTCACTTATAATTGTTGTTTGTGAGTTGTTCTTCATGTGAGTTGAGCCTTTCCATGTGTTGCAGACACTATCAGTGGTGGAGTGTGTATTGCTTCTACACAGTCAGGTGTAGCCAGATGGTGGAGAGTGTTGCATCCACACAGTCAAGTGTATAATTTCTTCCTGTGATTTCTGCCTCTCCGGATGATGGCGAGACTGTCAGTTACTGTGCTTGGTCGATACTTTCATACCAGCCTGTGTGTGTACTCACCTAATTGTGGTTGCAGGGGTCGAGACTCAGCTCCTGGCCCCGCCTCTTCACTGAGTGCTACTTGGTCCTCTCTCTCCCTACTACACGAGCTTAATCATACCTCATCTTAAAGCTATGTATGGGTCCTGCCTCCACTACCTCACTTGCTAGGCTATTCCGCTTCCTGACTATTCTGACTGAAGAAATACTTCCTAACATCCCTTTGACTCCTCTGGGTCTTCAACTTCTAATTGTGACCCCTAGTTTCTGTCCCCTCTCTGGAACATCCTGTCTCTGTCCACCTTGTCTATTCCACGCAGTATTTTGTATGTTGTTATCATGTCTCCCCTGACCCTCCTGTCCTCCAGTGTCGTCAGGCCGATTTCCCTTAACCTTTCTTCGTAGGACATTCCCCTGAGCTCTGGAACTAACCTTGTCGCAAACCTTTGCACTTTCTCTAATTTCTTGACCTGGTTGATCAAGTGTGGGTTCCAAACAGGTGCTGCATACTCCAGTATGGGCCTGAGGTACACGGTGTACAGTGTCTTGAACGATTCCTTACTAAGGTATCGGAACGCTATCCTCAGATTTGCTAGACACCCATATGTTGCTGCAGTTATCTGGTTGATGTGTGCTTCCGGAGACGTGCTCGGTGTTATACTCACCCCAAGATATTTCTCCTTGAGCGAGGTTTGCAATCTTTGGCCACCTAGCCTATACTCCGTCTACTGTCTTCTTTGCCCTTCCCCGATCTTCATGACTTTGCATTTGGCGGGGTTAAATTTGAGAAGCCAGTTGCTGGACCAGGTGTCCAGCCTGTCCAGGTCTCTTTGAAGTCCTACCTGATCATCATCTGATTTAATTCTCCTCATTAACTTCACATCATCTGCAAACAGGGACACTTCTGAGTCTAACCTTCCATCATATCATTCACATATTCCAGAAATAGCACTGGTCCTAGGACCGACCCCTGTGGGATCACGCTCGTCACAGGTACCCACTGTGATACCTCATCACGTACCATGACTCGTTGTTTCCTCCCTGTCAGGTATTCTGTGATCCATTGCAGCGCCCTTCCTGTTATATGCGCCAGATCCTCTAGCTTCTGCACCAATCTTCTGTGAGGAACTGTGTTGAAGGCCTTCTTGCAGTCTAAGAAGATGCAATCAACCCACCCCTCTCTCTCGTGTCTTCTGTTACTGTATCATAAAACTCCAGTAGGTTTGTGACACAGGATTTGCCTTCCATAAATCCGTGCTGGTTGGCGTTTATACTCTTGTTCCATTCCAGGTGCTCCACCACTCTCCTGATAATCTTCTCCATTACTTTGCATACTATGCACGTCAGTGACACTGGTCTATAGTTTAGTGCCTCTTTTCTGTCTCCTTTTTTAAATATGGGTACTACATTTGCCGTCTTCCCTACCTCAGGTAGTTGCCCAGTTTCAAGGGATGTGTTGAAGATTGTGGTTAGTGGCACACACACCATTTCTGCTCCCTCTCTAAGGACCCACGGGGAGATGTCTGGTCCCATTGCCTTTGAGGTATCAAAGTTCCTTAGCAGCTTCTTCACCCCCTCAGTTGTGTGTATGTCATCTAACACTTGTTGGTGTATTCCTTGTTAGCGTCCCCCTCTGTTCTGTCCACCCAGAAGCCTTCCTGTCTCCACTGTAAATACTTTCTTAAATCTCTTGTTTAGCTCCTCACATACCTCTTGATCGTTTCTGGTGAGTTCCCCACCTTCTTTCCGCAGCCTGATCACCTGGCCTTTGTTGTCTTCCTCCTAATGTGTGTTTGTGTGTTTAAGCGTGTGCGTGCAGAGGAAAAAAGTTCATTAGAAGTCTGAGAAATGCTTTGCATAACACAGAGCTTTACAGTAAAAATATATAAACGTCTGTATGTACAGTGTGAAAGAAGCTTAAGAGACTTGTGGGTGGAGGAACCCCGGTGGAGTAGCCACGAAGTGATGGTAATTATACTGTATATGTACGAGTACACGTGAGTGCTCATTTCAGTTTAATTTAAAATTTATGCTACCCCAAAGCAAAATCTGAAATTCCATCTGGTTCCCATGTTCCTGTTGAAATGTTAAAAGTTGAGTTTGCACTTGCTTAAGTGTGCTTCAACAGTCTTACGCTTGTACGAGTCCATCTTTGTGTGTGATATTATCTCTCTCCCAGTTGATGATGTGGCTTCTGGTTTTTATATGTTCAAACAGGGCAGAATCTTTTTTTTTTATTTATTTTTATAGAGTGCTAATCATAGTTGAGTCATTTACCACAAGCATTGTTAAAGGATCGATCCTCCTTCTGATAACAGCTTGACAAAACCTTTCCAACACTATGTTTTTAGAGCTGAAAGGTCTTGTGTCCTGTTAGTGGTGGTGTACACCATCAAGTCCTTATGCTGAATGACCCATGCGGGTTTACCACTCCATGAATTAAAATACATTTATCTCTAAAAAAATGATTGTTTCAGAAATGAGTTTGAACCCTTGAAAATACTTCCCTTTATTATTATTATTATTATTATTATTATTATTATTATTATTATTATTATTATGTAAATTTCAGCTCCCTGATGGTAAGTTTAACATTGATCATCTTATTCACCTTCATACACTTGCAATTACAGTACTTTTCTGTATTTTCTTAAACCTTGCCGGAGTTACTGATCGAAATGCTTTATGAAATATACTTTACTAAAGTGTACCACTCAAGTGTATCACTCAAGTGTACCACGAACATGTACCACGCAAGTGTATCACAAACATGTACCACTCAAGTGTACCACGAACAAGTACCACTCAAGTGTATCATATGTACCACCCACGCTAGTGTATCACAGACATATACCACACTTGTGTACCACACACAAGTACCACATTTGTTTACCAAACACATGTACTACACTAGTGTACTACAGATGTACCACGCTAGTGTACCATACACATGTACCACACTTGTGTACCAAACATATGTACCACGCTAGCGTACCATACACCTGTATCACAGACATGTACCACGCTAGTGTACCATACACCTGTATCACAGACATGTACCACGCTAGTGTACCATACACCTGTATCACAGACATGTACCGCGCTAGTGTTCCATACACATGTACCACACTTGTGTACCACAGACGTACCACGTTAGTATACCATACATATGTACCACTTGTGTACTACAGACATATACCACGCTAGGGTACCACACACATACCACGCTAGCGTACCACAGAAATATACCACGCTAGAATACCATACACATGTACCACACTTGTGTACTAAACACATGTACCACGCTAGTGTACCACGCTAGTGTTCCATACACATGTACCACACTTGTGTACCACAGACATATACCACGCTAGTGTACCATACACATGTACCACACTTGTGTACCACAGACATGTACCACACTTGTGTACCAAACACATGTACCACGCTAGTGTACCACAGAAATGTACCACGCTAGAGTACCATACACATGTACCACACTTGTGTACTAAATACATGAACCACACTTGTGTACTAAACACATGTACCAGGCTAGTGTACCACAGACATGTACCACGCTAGTGAATCATACACATGTACCACACTTGTGTACTAAACACATGTACCAGGCTAGTGTACCACAGACATGTACCACGCTAGTGTATCATACACATGTACCACACTTGTGTACTAAACACATATACCAGGCTAGTGTACCACAGACATGTACCACGCTAGTGTATCATACACATGTACCACACTTGTGTACTAAACACATGTACTAGGCTAGTGTACCACAGACATGTACCAGGCTAATGTACCACAGACATGTACCAGGCTAGTGTACCAAAGACATGTACCACGCTAGTGTACCACAGACATGTACCACGCTAGTGTACCACAGACATGTACCACGCTAGTGTATCATACACATGTACCACACTTGTGTACTAAACACATGTACCAGGCTAGTGTACCACAGACATGTACCAGGCTAATGTACCACAGACATGTACCAGGCTAGTGTACCACAGACATGTACCACGCTAGTGTATCATACACATGTACCACACTTGTGTACTAAACACATGTACTAGGCTAGTGTACCACAGACATGTACCAGGCTAATGTACCACAGACATGTACCAGGCTAGTGTACCACAGACATGTACCAGGCTAGTGTACCACAGACATGTACCACGCTAGTGTATCATACACATGTACCACACTTGTGTACTAAACACATGTACCAGGCTAGTGTACCACAGACATGTACCAGGCTAGTGTACCACAGACATGTACCAGGCTAGTGTACCACAGACATGTACCACGCTAGTGTACCACAGACATGTACCACGCTAGTGTACCACAGACATGTACCACGCTAGTGTACCACAGACATGTACCACGCTAGTGTACCACAGACATGTACCACGCTAGTGTACCACAGACATGTACCACGCTAGTGTACATGTCTGTGGAACACTGCACCTCTGAAATGTTTTGTTTTTACGATTAAATATTTGTAGTAACACTGTATTGTAGGTGTGTTGTGATGTGTATGGATATGTACCCCATGCCAGGTGAGCGCAGTGGGTGATGGGTGGGCCACAGTGAGTGTGGCACTGCCTACCATGAGCGCTGACCAGGAGCGCTGGTACCTGTGTGTGCGGGATGCTGACGATGACCAGTACCAGGCCTACCACCAGGGCAACGACCGCTGGCTCACTATATCATCCTACGGTCCACTACTACCACTCTGGCTGCAGGTAAATGGTGCCCCTGGCTCACATCTGGTAGTCTCCTTTACTGCTGCTGCTGTCACTGGTCTCCATGGTTACACCCTCCTCACCAGAACATGCGTTTACCACATATATTACTCTCTCGTCTCTACCCAGCTGTAGTTACATTAACATCATATTCTTGATCTCTACCCAGCTGTAGTTACATTAACATCATATTCTTGATCTCTACCCAGCTGTAGTTACATTAACATCATATTCTTGTTCACGTATTTCATTGTTTTTGTTAGGTTGAGTTAGATTAAAATAGATTAGCCTGTTGTATGTTACATTAAAATAATTAAGATCTGCGGAACGTATGTTAAATTAAAATCATTCAAGTTAGCCTAATATGTATTAGATTCAAATCATTCAAGTTAGCTTAGGTATGTTGGATTAAAATTATTCAGTTAGCCTAATATGTTAGATTAAAATAATTGAGGTTAAGTTTATGCTGCCTCCGTGTTAACACCGCCCAGGTTAACAGTGATCAACATTTAACAGTGTTAAAACGCTAACGTTTTGTTAACTTACCAACACTGCAATTATTTATTTGCAAGGAGTACTGGGAGCCAAACTAAGTCTTCGTTATTGACGGTCGAGACCTGAACCGACTTAGCCACACAGTTCAAGGTGTGTGTGTGTAGGGGGGGG
>NC_091335.1:17894340-18029340 GCF_038502225.1 Cherax quadricarinatus | reverse complement strand
CTAAACCCGCGCGGATCATTCATCGCAAGTACTGTTGCGGGCTCGATCCTCGGTTCAGTAAGCTCAAGATATGCTACCTAGATGTACTCGTCTAACTGCCAGACTGCCCGTGTGTGAAACTTGACAAGCAAAAGTTATCACCATCACAGAATCAGGTATTTCAGCGGAGATATAAACCGAACTAAGCTGCGTATAACTGATGAAATATGTGAATACACAGCCAGAGGCTTGGTCACAGTATGTTGTCCACACACCTTGTAAGACAGGAAGACTTACTAGTAAGGTTCCTGGTTCAGTGTGTGTGTGTGTGTGTGTGTACTCGCCTATTTGTAGTTGCAGAGTCGAGTCTTAGCTCCTGGCCTTGCCCTTCAACTTCCAATTGTGACCCCTTGTTGCTGTGTCCCATCACTAAAACATCCTGTCCCTATCCACGCGTGTGTGTGTGTGTGTGTGTGTGTGTGTGTGTGTGTGTGTGTGTGTGTGTGTGTGTGTGTGTGTGTGTGTGTGTGTGTGTGTGTGTGTGTGTGTGCGCGCGCTAACGTATATAGGGTTCCATATTAATAGCATCTTAGCTCCTGTCCCCGCCCCTCAACTTGCTGTTAGCTAGATTCACGCCTAGCCTCGTGGGCCTCATCGTACCCGCTCTTTAAACTATATATGAAGGCTGCCTCCTCCACTCCATCGAGATCACTCCACTTCCCGACCACCTTGAGACTGAAGAAATACTTCCTGACATCTCCGTGACTCATCTGCATCTTTAACTTTCAGCTGTGCCCCCGAGTACCTGTTTCTCGCCTCTCAGCCTGCTCCTGTCAACCCTATCCATTCCTCTGAGTATTTTGTATGTTATCATGTCTTCCCTGGTTCTTGTCCTCCAGTGTCGTTAGATTCAGTTCGGTTCGCCTCTCCTCGTACCAAGCTTCATTCATTACATACTACTGCACTTTCTCTTTTTCTTAAGGTGTTTTTTCATGTGTGAGTTCCATGCATACTCTAAGATGGTCCTGACGTTTGTTATATAAAGTGCCCGGAACAACTTTGTTGAGATGCCCGAAGACTGTTCCTAGATTTGCCAGACGAACACTGGCTGCTGAGGTCATTCGGCTGATGTGAGTTTTGGACGATATTTCAGGCACTGCTCACCCCTAGGTCTTTTTTTTTTATTTTTTTTTTTGATGGAAGTCTACAGCCTCTGTTCCCGGAGTTTATGCTCTGTGTCCGGTCTTCTGGCCCCTTCCCCAGTTTTCATAACCTTACATTTGCTGGGGTTAAAATCAAACAACCACTTGTTTGATTAATTTTGCATTTTGCCCAGATGCATTTAGAACCTTTTTCTGATGCTGAAAATGGTGTAAAATACCGACAAGTTGATGCAAGATACATGTACAACAGTTGGATATGTTCATTGTTGGAATGTTTCGCTTGCACAGTAGGCTTCCACTACACCTGCTGCCTCTGTATTTGACTGAAAAAGCCTGTTGTGTAGGCGAAACGTTTCAACATAAATATACCCAACTGTTGTACATGTGTCTTAATCATCAGCCTTTTCCTGTCCCCATCTGATATCATTTTGGTCAGCCTTGTCTCTGTGACAGCTACATTGTCTGGGGTTACCTCAGCTGTTTATTCTTTCGGTTCGTCACACATGTTTGATAATCCATCCGGACGTGTGTGTGTGTACTACTGTGAGGTTACTTTCTCTTATCATACACTTGTTTGTTTTGTCTACTTTTTTGCAGGAATGAGGGGAAGTAGGGCAGGGGTTGGTGTGTGTCACTGCAGGGGGAGGGGACAGGGATAAAGCTACAGGTAGGGAAGGGGTGGTGCGGGAGTTGGTTCTGGGGAGGTGGGGACTGGCCCACAGTTGGTCCTGCTGGGAAAGGGGCTGGGGTTGCATCTGTAGGAGTTTCATGAGGTTGGTTGCTCCCTCCTCGTGTCCTTGCACCTGCTTCTCTTGTCCGTGCCTGGCGGGTCTGCACGTCGGCCGGGTCACCACATGAAGACCCGGGCCAGGCCAACCTACCTGTACTTCTACTTGGTTTTCACGTACTCTGCTGTTCCCTCTCCGTTATTTCCTGTCCATCTCTTGATATGCACAGTTGTAGCATGGTTCCCGAGGCAAGCTTTCTGCTGCAGGATGGTGTTGTTCGCTAGGAAGTCTTTCTGTTGCAGGATGGTGTTGTTCGCTAGGCAGGTTTTCTGCTGCAGGATACTGTTGTTCCCGAGGCAGGTTTTCTGCTGCAGGATACTGTTGTTCCCGAGGGAGGTTTTCTGCTGCAGGATACTGTTGTTTCCGAGGCAGGTTTTCTGCTGCAGGATACTGTGCTGCAGGTACCCGAGGCAGGTTTTCTGCTGCAGGATACTGTTGTTCCCGAGGTTTTCTGCTGCAGGATACTGTTGCAGGTAGGCAGGTTTTCTGCTGCATGATACTGTTGTTCCCGAGGCAGGTTTTCTGCTGCAGGATACTGTTGTTAGGTTCCCGAGGCAGGTTTTCTGCTGCAGGATACTGTTGTTGTTCCCGAGGCAGGTTTTCTGCTGCAGGATACTGTTGTTCCCGAGGCAGGTTTTCTGCTGCAGGATACTGTTGTTCCCGAGGCAGGTTTTCTGCTGCAGGATACTGTTGTTCCCGAGGCAGGTTTTCTGCTGCAGGATACTGTTGTTCCCGAGGCAGGTTTTCTGCTGCAGGATACTGTTGTTCCCGAGGCAGGTTTTCTGCTGCAGGATACTGTTGTTCCCGAGGCAGGTTTTCTGCTGCAGGATACTGTTGTTCCCGAGGCAGGTTTTCTGCTGCAGGATACTGTTGTTCCCGAGGCAGGTTTTCTGCTGCAGGATACTGTTGTTCCCGAGGCAGGTTTTCTGCTGCAGGATACTGTTGTTCCCGAGGCAGGTTTTCTGCTGCAGGATACTGTTGTTCCCGAGGCAGGTTTTCTGCTGCAGGATACTGTTGTTCCCGAGGCAGGTTTTCTGCTGCAGGATACTGTTGTTCCCGAGGCAGGTTTTCTGCTGCAGGATACTGTTGTTCCCGAGGCAGGTTTTCTGCTGCAGGATACTGTTGTTCCCGAGGCAGGTTTTCTGCTGCAGGATACTATCCCAAGCTACAGTATATGTTAGTAAAAGGTTTGTCAGCTTGTGGTGAAAATGGTTGGGACAACCAAGATGAATGAGGCAGCTGTGCAACATTTCGGAATCTTTATTGAGGAAAAACGTTTAGCCAGCCAGTTGCTTCTTCAGTCCTGTACAGAGAATAACAGAGGAAAATGAGGAGTATGAGGTAATCATTCCCACAGCCTGGAGTCGATGTGTTCAGTCCATCAGTATTGGACTGACGAAGCCACTGGCTGGCGAAACATTTGTGTTCAGGTTTCCCACCCTCACCTGCCATCCTCACCTGCCACCCTCACCTGCCATCCTCACCTGCCATCCTCACCTGCCACCCTCACCTGCCATCCTCACCTGCCATCCTCACCTGCCACCCTCACCTGCCACCCTCGCCTGCCACTTTCACCTGCCACCCTCACCTGCCACCCTCGCCTGCCACCCTCGGCTGCCACCCTCGCCTGCCACCCTCGCCTGCCACCCTCGCCTGCCACCCTCGCCTGCCACCCTCGCCTGCCACCCTCGCCTGCCACCCTCGCCTGCCACCCTCGCCCTTCTTACTCTCACATCCGAACCTTTGTTTAATTTCTTATTTTTTTCATGCTGTTGTGGAAGGTGTTGTCAGCCTTAAGTATGACGCATGTGGTCACCATCTGTTGTGACCTATGGAAGGTGGTGCCAGTCTTATGACGCATGTGGTCACCATCTGTTGTTGTGACCTGTGGAAGGTGGTGCCAGTCTTATGACGCATGTGGTCACCACCTGTTGTTGTGACCTATGGAAGGTGGTGCCAGTCTTATGACGCATGTGGTCACCACCTGTTGTGACCTATCAATCAATCAATCAATCAAGTTCATTCTCTATAAGGATTACAATGCTGAGTTTACAGATTTTGGTTATTGTGTGGTTTACATGTAATAAAATACTAATTACAGAGGGGGCCACTAGAACACCTAGCATGGCTAGGCATTTCGGGCAAACTTAGATTAATTCTTAACCCTAAATTATTACAAATTATGGAGTAAGTTGACTAAATACTAAGTGACTAAATACTAGTTTGTGAGTTTAGCAATGTGAATGCTTCTGTTTTGGCACAATACATAGTTTCTATATTGGAGTATCACAGGCAAACTTGTGACTAGTTAGGAATCATTATTTTAAGCTTAAGATTCGCATTTCTGTGTTTATAGTCAAATGGGTGAGTGAGTGAGTGTAAGTGTGAACCACCAGGTGGTTTTTTATATAGTTGTCGGGGTGGATCAGGGAGATAAGATGTTTTCTAACGGTAGTTCTGAAGATGATGAATGTGTCTGCAGTTCTAGAGTTTTCAGGTAAGGTGTTCCAGATTTTAGGGCCTTTGACGTACATTGAATTTTTGCAAAGGTTTAGTCTGACACGGGGAATGTCGTAGAGATGTTTGTGTCTGGTGTTATGCCTGTGGGTTCTGTCACAACTATCAAGAAAGCATTTAAGGTCAAGGTTAGGAAGGTGGTGCCAGTCTTATGACGCATCTGGTCACCACCTGTTGTTGTGACCTATGGAAGGTGGTGCCAGTCTTATGACGCATCTGGTCACCACCTGTTGTTGTGACCTATGGAAGTTGGTGCCAGTCTTATGACGCATCTGGTCACCACCTGTTGTGACCTATGGAAGGTGGTGCCAGTCTTATGACGCATCTGGTCACCACCTGTTGTTGTGACCTATGGAAGTTGGTGCCAGTCTTATGACGCATCTGGTCACCACCTGTTGTTGTGACCTATGGAAGGTGGTGCCAGTCTTATGACGCATCTGGTCACCACCTGTTGTTGTGACCTATGGAAGGTGGTGCCAGTCTTATGACGCATCTGGTCACCACCTGTTGTTGTGACCTGTGGAAGGTGGTGCCAGTCTTATGGCGCATGTGGTCACCACCTGTTGTTGTGACCTATGGAAGGTGGTGCCAGTCTTATGATGCATCTGGTCACCACCTGTTGTTGTGACCTATGGAAGGTGGTGCCAGTCTTATGACGCATCTGGTCACCACCTGTTGTTGTGACCTATGGAAGGTGGTGCCAGTCTTATGGCGCATGTGGTCACCACCTGTTGTTGTGACCTATGGAAGGTGGTGCCAGTCTTATGATGCATCTGGTCACCACCTGTTGTTGTGGCCTATGGAAGGTGGTGCCAGTCTTATGACGCATGTGGTCACCACCTGTTGTTGTGACCTGTGGAAGGTGGTGCCAGTCTTATGGCGCATGTGGTCACCACCTGTTGTTGTGACCTATGGAAGGTGGTGCCAGTCTTATGACGCATCTGGTCACCACCTGTTGTTGTGACCTATGGAAGGTGGTGCCAGTCTTATGACGCATGTGGTCACCACCTGTTGTGACCTATGGAAGATGGTGCCAGTCTTATGGCGCATGTGGTCACCACCTGTTGTGGTGACCTATGGAAGGTGGTGCCAGTCTTATGACGCATGTGGTCACCACCTGTTGTTGTGACCTATGGAAGTTGGTGCCAGTCTTATGACGCATCTGGTCACCACCTGTTGTGACCTATGGAAGGTGGTGCCAGTCTTATGACGCATCTGGTCACCACCTGTTGTTGTGACCTATGGAAGGTGGTGCCAGTCTTATGACGCACGTGGTCACCACCTGTTGTTGTGACCTATGGAAGGTGGTGCCAGTCTTATGATGCATCTGGTCACCACCTGTTGTTGTGGCCTATGGAAGGTGGTGCCAGTCTTATGACGCATGTGGTCACCACCTGTTGTTGTGACCTGTGGAAGGTGGTGCCAGTCTTATGGCGCATCTGGTCACCACCTGTTGTTGTGACCTATGGAAGGTGGTGCCAGTCTTATGACGCATCTGGTCACCACCTGTTGTTGTGACCTATGGAAGGTGGTGCCAGTCTTATGACGCATGTGGTCACCACCTGTTGTGACCTATGGAAGATGGTGCCAGTCTTATGGCGCATGTGGTCACCACCTGTTGTGGTGACCTATGGAAGGTGGTGCCAGTCTTATGACGCATGTGGTCACCACCTGTTGTTGTGACCTATGGAAGGTGGTGCCAGTCTTATGACGCATGTGGTCACCACCTGTTGTTGTGACCTGTGGAAGGTGGTGCCAGTCTTATGACGCATGTGGTCACCACCTGTTGTGGTGACCGGAAGTTGTTTATTGGAGCCTTGTCTTGAAGTACAAAACCTGGTGGTGACGCGGACGTTGTAACTGGTGTCAGTGTCTGCTTGTGCTGCCTCCTGCTCCTGTCTCATCCGTGCCTGCTGTTTCATCATCGTTCTGTTTACTTCCTGCTTCCCCTTCTTCCACTAGTCTTTGTGCTAACTTCTCCCGTTCCTCTCTCCTTGCCTGTCAGTATCCCTTCTTTCCTGTCTCTTCTTGCCTTTCCACTTCTGTCTCTCTGCTACCAAGTCTTTATGGCGTGGCACTTTCCTGAGAGACGTAGGTGATATTCTTGGGAATGATTCTTGGTTGGGGCCTGACGTGCGTCTCCTATATAAAGGTCATATTAGATGATCTGTTGGCCCTAGACATTACAGTGGTGTACCAGTGTACCTCCAGGGCTGATGGAGGGATCCTGCTGTGCCGTGCCTGCCTGGAGTCCCAGCCACTCCCCGGCTTGCCCTTCACTCTTACACTGGGACATTCTGTACTCTTCCTGTTGTGAGTTTGACGTGCAGCCGATAACCCAGTTTATGTTAGCCTTTTCCTGGCAAGGAGAGAGGCAACCGTTCGCCTGTGGTGCGATGCTTCCAGTGCCGTTGAGTGTGACCTTAATGTGCCTGTGTTCTATGTGGGTGTATGGGAAGCATATTCTCTTCAAGTCATTATTTCACTCTTGCTAAAACAGTCAAACGGGTGACTGTTCACGAGTCAGTTACCCGTAAACATAAGACCTGTAACTGGTGAGTTATAATGAAACATGCCGCATATTCTGAACATTTTATTTTTCTACCATACCGGCCGTGTCCCACCGAGGTACCGGCCGTGTCCCACCGAGGTACCGGCCGTGTCCCACCGAGGTACCGGCCGTGTCCCACCGAGGTACCGGCCGTGTCCCACCGAGGTACCGGCCGTGTCCCACCGAGGAAGGTTACCCGAAAAATGAGGAAACGAAAGTTTTTCTTCTTTTTATATTTAGTAATTTATACAGGAGAAGGGGGTTACTAGCCCCTTGTTCCCGGCATTTTCCTACGGCTTCTGTCACATTTCCCCCAGACTACAATTGTTTACTCTGCAGTGATGAGTGCCTCTCATTCTTAATATTCCTTCGTCTTCATCACAGTGTTGTTCTCACCCACCTGGTAACATGCGTCTTCTACACTCAGACGTCTATATCTTAGTGTATATGTTCTAGGTTTGTTTTATGCCATATTTTAGGAAATATTTTAGTCTTCACTGGTGGTGAAAAGTGACATGCAGCCATGTTAACCCAGGGGAGTCGGTAGGTTTGAAACCTAAAATAGGAACCAGGCAGCTCCATGTAGGTGTTCACCAGCAGGCAGCTCCATGTAGGGTTCACCAGCAGGCAGCTCCATGTAGGTGTTCAGCAGGCAGCTCCATGTAGGGTTCACCAGCAGGCAGCTCCATGTAGGGTTCACCAGCAGGCAGCTCCATGTAGGTGTTCAGCAGGCAGCTCCATGTAAGTGTTTACCAGCAAGCAGCAGAGTGTCAGTGTTCATCAGTAGGCAGTTCAATGTCGGTGTTGATCTGTAGGCAGTTCAATGTCGGTGTTCATCAGTAGGCAGTTCAATGTCGGTGTTCATCAGTAGGCAGTTCAGTGTCAGTGTTCATCAGTAGGCAGTTCAGTGTCAGTGTTCATCAGTAGGCAGTTCAATGTCGGTGTTCATCAGTAGGCAGTTCAATGTTGGTGTTCATCAGTAGGCAGTTCAGTGTCAGTGTTCATCAGTAGGCAGTTCAGTGTCGGTGTTCATCAGTAGGAAGTTCAGTGTCAGTGTTCATCAGTAGGCAGTTCAATGTCCGTGTTCATCAGTAGGCAGTTCAATGTCGGTGTTCATCAGTAGGCAGTTCAATGTTGGTGTTCATCAGTAGGCAGTTCAGTGTCGGTGTTCATCAGTAGGCAGTTCAGTGTCGGTGTTCATCAGTAGGCAGTTCAGTGTCAGTGTTCATCAGTAGGCTGTTCAATGTCGGTGTTCACCAGTAGGTAGTTCAGTGTCGGTGTTCACCAGTAGGCAGTTCAATGTCGGTGTTCACCAGTAGGCAGTTCAGTGTCGGTGTTCATCAGTAGGCAGTTCAATGTCGGTGTTCACCAGTAGGTAGTTCACTGTCAGTGTTCATCAGTAGGCAGTTCAATGTCGGTGTTCATCAGTAGGCAGTTCAGTATCAGTGTTCACCAGCAGACAACTCATTTCTCACCAACAGGCAGCTTAGTGTTCACCAGCAGGCAGTTCAGTGTTCACCAGTAGACAGTTCAGTGTTCACCAGCAGACAGTTCAGTGTTCACCAGCAGACAGGTCAGTGTTCACCAGCAGGCAGCTCAGTGTTCACCAGCAGACAGGTCAGTGTTCACCAGCAGACAGGTCAGTGTTCACCAGCAGACAGGTCAGTGTTCACCAGCAGACAGCTCAGTGTTCACCAGCAGACAGCTCAGTGTTCACCAGCAGGCAGCTCAGTGTTCACCAGCAGACAGGTCAGTGTTCACCAGCAGACAGGTCAGTGTTCACCAGCAGACAGCTCAATGTTCACCAGCAGACAGCTCAGTGTTCACCAGCAGACAGCTCAGTGTTCACCAGCAGACAGGTCAGTGTTCACCAGCAGACAGCTCAATGTTCACCAGCAGACAGGTCAGTGTTCACCAGCAGACAGCTCAGTGTTCACCAGCAGACAGCTCAGTGTTCACCAGCAGACAGCTCAGTGTTCACCAGCAGACAGCTCAGTGTTCACCAGCAGACAACTCAGTGTTCACCAGCAAACAGCTCAGTGTTCACCAGCAGACAGCTCAGTGTTCAACAGCAGGCAGTTCACATTCTAACAATATCATTTTCAGTTTTCATTTTGTTTTCAATAGGCGTTAAGTTTTTTGTATAACAAGTGTGAATGTAGTGGAGAGTTTTGTTGTGACAACATTGATAACAATCACTGGTAAAACAAATGTTCCGGCTGATTGATGCTAAATGTTGGAGTTTTTTATGTGTATCTTATGTGTTGCTGAGTTTGGTAAATAATGGTAGCAGCTGGTTGTGGAGGGTAGGTTATCTTTATGGTAGTTTGTGGAGGGATGGTTATCTTTATGGTAGTTTGTGGAGGGTAGGTTATCTTTATGGTAGTTTGTGGAGGGTAGGTTATCTTTATGGTAGTTTGTGGAGGGATGGTTATCTTTGTGGTAGTTTGTGGAGGGTAGGTTATCTTTATGGTAGTTTGTGGAGGGATGGTTATCTTTGTGGTAGTTTGTGGAGGGATGGTTATCTTTATGGTAGTTTGTGGAGGGTAGGTTATCTTTATGGTAGTTTGTGGAGGGTAGGTTATCTTTATGGTAGTTTGTGGAGGGTAGGTTATCTTTATGGTAGTTTGTGGAGGGTAGGTTATCTTTATGGTAGTTTGTGGAGGGTAGGTTATCTTTATGGTAGTTTGTGGAGGGTAGGTTATCTTTATGGTAGTTTGTGGAGGGTAGGTTATCTTTATGGTAGTTTGTGGAGGGTAGGTTATCTTTATGGTAGTTTGTGGAGGGTAGGTTATCTTTATGGTAGTTTGTGGAGGGTAGGTTATCTTTATGGTAGTTTGTGGAGGGTAGGTTATCTTTATGGTAGTTTGTGGAGGGTAGGTTATCTTTATGGTAGTTTGTGGAGGGTAGGTTATCTTTATGGTAGTTTGTGGAGGGATGGTTATCTTTATGGTAGTTTGTGGAGGGTAGGTTATCTTTATGGTAGTTTGTGGAGGGTAGGTTATCTTTATGGTAGTTTGTGGAGGGTAGGTTATCTTTATGGTAGTTTGTGGAGGGTAGGTTATCTTTATGGTAGTTTGTGGAGGGTAGGTTATCTTTATGGTAGTTTGTGGAGGGTAGGTTATCTTTATGGTAGTTTGTGGAGGGATGGTTATCTTTATGGTAGTTTGTGGAGGGATGGTTATCTTTATGGTAGTTTGTGGAGGGTAGGTTATCTTTATGGTAGTTTGTGGAGGGTAGGTTATCTTTATGGTAGTTTGTGGAGGGATGGTTATCTTTATGGTAGTTTGTGGAGGGATGGTTATCTTTATGGTAGTTTGTGGAGGGTAGGTTATCTTTATGGTAGTTTGTGGAGGGTAGGTTATCTTTATGGTAGTTTGTGGAGGGATGGTTATCTTTATGGTAGTTTGTGGAGGGTAGGTTATCTTTATGGTAGTTTGTGGAGGGTAGGTTATCTTTATGGTAGTTTGTGGAGGGTAGGTTATCTTTATGGTAGTTTGTGGAGGGATGGTTATCTTTATGGTAGTTTGTGGAGGGTAGGTTATCTTTATGGTAGTTTGTGGAGGGTAGGTTATCTTTATGGTAGTTTGTGGAGGGTAGGTTATCTTTATGGTAGTTTGTGGAGGGTAGGTTATCTTTATGGTAGTTTGTGGAGGGTAGGTTATCTTTATGGTAGTTTGTGGAGGGTAGGTTATCTTTATGGTAGTTTGTGGAGGGTAGGTTATCTTTATGGTAGTTTGTGGAGGGTAGGTTATCTTTATGGTAGTTTGTGGAGGGTAGGTTATCTTTATGGTAGTTTGTGGAGGGATGGTTATCTTTGTGGTAGTTTGTGGAGGGATGGTTATCTTTATGGTAGTTTGTGGAGGGTAGGTTATCTTTATGGTAGTTTGTGGAGGGTAGGTTATCTTTATGGTAGTTTGTGGAGGGATGGTTATCTTTATGGTAGTTTGTGGAGGGTAGGTTATCTTTATGGTAGTTTGTGGAGGGATGGTTATCTTTATGGTAGTTTGTGGAGGGTAGGTTATCTTTATGATAGTTTGTGGAGGGATGGTTATCTTTATGGTAGTTTGTGGAGGGTAGGTTATCTTTATGGTAGTTTGTGGAGGGATGGTTATCTTTATGGTAGTTTGTGGAGGGTAGGTTATCTTTATGGTAGTTTGTGGAGGGTAGGTTATCTTTATGGTAGTTTGTGGAGGGTAGGTTATCTTTATGGTAGTTTGTGGAGGGATGGTTATCTTTATGGTAGTTTGTGGAGGGTAGGTTATCTTTATGGTAGTTTGTGGAGGGATGGTTATCTTTATGGTAGTTTGTGGAGGGTAGGTTATCTTTATGATAGTTTGTGGATGGATGGTTATCTTTATGGTAGTTTGTGGAGGGTAGGTTATCTTTATGGTAGTTTGTGGAGGGTAGGTTATCTTTATGGTAGTTTGTGGAGGGATGGTTATCTTTATGGTAGTTTGTGGAGGGTAGGTTATCTTTATGGTAGTTTGTGGAGGGATGGTTATCTTTATGGTAGTTTGTGGAGGGTAGGTTATCTTTATGGTAGTTTGTGGAGGGATGGTTATCTTTATGGTAGTTTGTGGAGGGTAGGTTATCTTTATGGTAGTTTGTGGAGGGATGGTTATCTTTATGGTAGTTTGTGGAGGGTAGGTTATCTTTATGGTAGTTTGTGGAGGGATGGTTATCTTTATGGTAGTTTGTGGACGGTACGTTATCTTTATGGTAGTTAGTGGAGCGATGGTTATCTTTATGGTAGTTTGTGGAGGGTAGGTTATCTTTATGGTAGTTTGTGGAGGGATGGTTATCTTTATGGTAGTTTGTGGAGGGTACGTTATCTTTATGGTAGTTTGTGGAGGGATGGTTATATTTATGGTAGTTTGTGGAGGGTACGTTATCTTTATGGTAGTTTGTGGAGCGATGGTTATCTTTATGGTAGTTTGTGGAGGGTAGGTTATCTTTATGGTAGTTTGTGGAGGGATGGTTATCTTTATGGTAGTTTGTGGAGGGTAGGTTATCTTTATGGTAGTTTGTGGAGGGATGGTTATCTTTATGGTAGTTTGTGGAGGGATGGTTATCTTTATGGTAGTTTGTGGAGGGATGGTTATCTTTATGGTAGTTTGTGGAGGGTAGGTTATCTTTATGGTAGTTTGTGGAGGGTAGGTTATCTTTGTGGTGGTTTGTGGAGGGATGGTTATCTTTATGGTAGTTTGTGGAGGGTAGGTTATCTTTGTGGTGGTTTGTGGAGGGATGGTTATCTTTATGGTAGTTTGTGGAGGGATGGTTATCTTTGTGGTAGTTTGTGGAGGGTAGGTTATCTTTATGGTAGTTTGTGGAGGGTAGGTTATCTTTATGGTAGTTTGTGGAGGGTAGGTTATCTTTATGGTAGTTTGTGGAGGGTAGGTTATCTTTATGGTAGTTTGTGGAGGGATGGTTATCTTTGTGGTAGTTTGTGGAGGGTAGGTTATCTTTATGGTAGTTTGTGGAGGGTAGGTTATCTTTATGGTAGTTTGTGGAGGGTAGGTTATCTTTATGGTAGTTTGTGGAGGGATGGTTATCTTTGTGGTAGTTTGTGGAGGGTAGGTTATCTTTATGGTAGTTTGTGGAGGGTAGGTTATCTTTATGGTAGTTTGTGGAGGCATGGTTATCTTTATGGTAGTTTGTGGAGGGTAGGTTATCTTTATGGTAGTTTGTGGAGGGATGGTTATCTTTGTGGTAGTTTGTGGAGGGTAGGTTATCTTTATGGTAGTTTGTGGAGGGATGGTTATCTTTGTGGTGGTTTGTGGAGGGATGGTTATCTTTATGGTAGTTTGTGGAGGGATGGTTATCTTTGTGGTAGTTTGTGGAGGGTAGGTTATCTTTATGGTAGTTTGTGGAGGGTAGGTTATCTTTATGGTGGTTTGTGGAGGGATGGTTATCTTTGTGGTAGTTTGTGGAGGGTAGGTTATCTTTATCGTGGTTTGTGGAGGGTAGGTTATCTTTATGGTAGTTTGTGGAGGGTAGGTTATCTTTATGGTAGTTTGTGGAGGGTAGGTTATCTTTGTGGTGGTTTGTGGAGGGTAGGTTATCTTTATGGTAGTTTGTGGAGGGTAGGTTATCTTTATGGTAGTTTGTGGAGGGATGGTTATCTTTATGGTAGTTTGTGGAGGGATGGTTATCTTTGTGGTGGTTTGTGGAGGGATGGTTATCTTTGTGGTAGTTTGTGGAGGGTAGGTTATCTTTATGGTAGTTTGTGGAGGGTAGGTTATCTTTATGGTAGTTTGTGGAGGGTAGGTTATCTTTATGGTAGTTTGTGGAGGGTAGGTTATCTTTATGGTAGTTTGTGGAGGGTAGGTTATCTTTATGGTAGTTTGTGGAGGGTAGGTTATCTTTATGGTAGTTTGTGGAGGGTAGTTTATCTTTATGGTAGTTTGTGGAGGGATGGTTATCTTTGTGGTAGTTTGTGGAGGGTAGGTTATCTTTATGGTAGTTTGTGGAGGGTAGGTTATCTTTATGGTAGTTTGTGGAGGGTAGGTTATCTTTATGGTAGTTTGTGGAGGGTAGGTTATCTTTATGGTAGTTTGTGGAGGGTAGGTTATCTTTATGGTAGTTTGTGGAGGGTAGGTTATCTTTATGGTAGTTTGTGGAGGGATGGTTATCTTTGTGGTAGTTTGTGGAGGGATGGTTATCTTTATGGTAGTTTGTGGAGGGATGGTTATCTTTATGGTGGTTTGTGGAGGGTAGGTTATCTTTATGGTAGTTTGTGGAGGGATGGTTATCTTTATGGTAGTTTGTGGAGGGATGGTTATCTTTATGGTAGTTTGTGGAGGGATGGTTATCTTTATGGTGGTTTGTGGAGGGTAGGTTATCTTTATCGTGGTTTGTGGAGGGTAGGTTATCCTTATGGTGGTTTGTGGAGGGTAGGTTATCTTTATCGTGGTTTGTGGAGGGTAGGTTATCTTTATGGTAGTTTGTGGAGGGTAGGTTATCTTTATGGTAGTTTGTGGAGGGTAGGTTATCTTTGTGGTGGTTTGTGGAGGGTAGGTTATCTTTATGGTAGTTTGTGGAGGGTAGGTTATCTTTATGGTAGTTTGTGGAGGGATGGTTATCTTTGTGGTGGTTTGTGGAGGGATGGTTATCTTTGTGGTAGTTTGTGGAGGGTAGGTTATCTTTATGGTAGTTTGTGGAGGGATGGTTATCTTTGTGGTAGTTTGTGGAGGGTAGGTTATCTTTATGGTAGTTTGTGGAGGGTAGGTTATCTTTATGGTAGTTTGTGGAGGGTAGGTTATCTTTATGGTAGTTTGTGGAGGGTAGGTTATCTTTATGGTAGTTTGTGGAGGGTAGGTTATCTTTATGGTAGTTTGTGGAGGGTAGGTTATCTTTATGGTAGTTTGTGGAGGGATGGTTATCTTTGTGGTAGTTTGTGGAGGGTAGGTTATCTTTATGGTAGTTTGTGGAGGGATGGTTATCTTTATGGTAGTTTGTGGAGGGATGGTTATCTTTATGGTAGTTTGTGGAGGGATGGTTATCTTTATGGTGGTTTGTGGAGGGATGGTTATCTTTATGGTAGTTTGTGGAGGGATGGTTATCTTTATGGTAGTTTGTGGAGGGATGGTTATCTTTATGGTAGTTTGTGGAGGGATGGTTATCTTTGTGGTGGTTTGTGGAGGGATGGTTATCTTTGTGGTGGTTTGTGGAGGGATGGTTATCTTTGTGGTGGTTTGTGGAGGGATGGTTATCTTTGTGGTAGTTTGTGGAGGGTAGGTTATCTTTATGGTAGTTTGTGGAGGGTAGGTTATCTTTATGGTAGTTTGTGGAGGGTAGGTTATCTTTATGGTAGTTTGTCGAGGGTAGGTTATCTTTATGGTAGTTTGTGGAGAGATGGTTATCTTTGTGGTAGTTTGTGGAGGGTAGGTTATCTTTGTGGTAGTTTGTGGAGGGTAGGTTATCTTTATGGTAGTTTGTGGAGGGATGGTTATCTTTGTGGTAGTTTGTGGAGGGTAGGTTATCTTTATGGTAGTGTGTGGAGGGTAGGTTATCTTTATGGTAGTTTGTGGAGGGTAGGTTATCTTTATGGTAGTTTGTGGAGGGTAGGTTATCTTTGTGGTAGTTTGTGGAGGGATGGTTATCTTTATGGTAGTTTGTGGAGGGTAGGTTATCTTTATGGTAGTTTGTGGAGGGTAGGTTATCTTTGTGGTAGTTTGTGGAGGGTAGGTTATCTTTATGGTAGTTTGTGGAGGGTAGGTTATCTTTATGGTAGTTTGTGGAGGGTAGGTTATCTTTGTGGTAGTTTGTGGAGGGTAGGTTATCTTTATGGTAGTTTGTGGAGGGTAGGTTATCTTTATGGTGGTTTGTGGAGGGTAGGTTATCTTTATGGTAGTTTGTGGAGGGTAGGTTATCTTTATGGTGGTTTGTGGAGGGTAGGTTATCTTTATGGTAGTTTGTGGAGGGTAGGTTATCTTTATGGTAGTTTGTGGAGGGTAGGTTATCTTTATGGTGGTTTGTGGAGGGTAGGTTATCTTTATGGTAGTTTGTGGAGGGATGGTTATCTTTATGGTAGTTTGTGGAGGGATGGTTATCTTTGTGGTAGTTTGTGGAGGGATGGTTATCTTTATGGTAGTTTGTGGAGGGATGGTTATCTTTATGGTAGTTTGTGGAGGGATGGTTATCTTTGTGGTAGTTTGTGGAGGGATTGTTATCTTTATGGTAGTTTGTGGAGGGTAGGTTATCTTTATGGTGGTTTGTGGAGGGTAGGTTATCTTTATGGTAGTTTGTGGAGGGATGGTTATCTTTATGGTAGTTTGTGGAGGGATGGTTATCTTTATGGTAGTTTGTGGAGGGATGGTTATCTTTATGGTAGTTTGTGGAGAGGTTATCTTTATGGTGGTTTGTGGAGGGTAGGTTATCTTTATGGTAGTTTGTGGAGGGATGGTTATCTTTGTGGTAGTTTGTGGAGGGTAGGTTATCTTTATGGTAGTTTGTGGAGGGTAGGTTATCTTTATGGTAGTTTGTGGAAGGATGGTTATCTTTGTGGTAGTTTGTGGATGGTAGGTTATCTTTATGGTAGTTTGTGGAGGGTAGGTTATCTTTATGGTAGTTTGTGGAGGGTAGGTTATCTTTATGGTAGTTTGTGGAGGGTAGGTTATCTTTGTGGTAGTTTGTGGAGGGATGGTTATCTTTATGGTAGTTTGTGGAGGGTAGGTTATCTTTATGGTAGTTTGTGGAGGGTAGGTTATCTTTATGGTAGTTTGTGGAGGGTAGGTTATCTTTATGGTAGTTTGTGGAGGGATGGTTATCTTTGTGGTAGTTTGTGGAGGGTAGGTTATCTTTATGGTAGTTTGTGGAGGGTTGGTTATCTTTATGGTAGTTTGTGGAGGGTAGGTTACCTTTATGGTAGTTTGTGGAGGGTAGGTTATCTTTGTGGTAGTTTGTGGAGGGTAGGTTATCTTTATGGTAGTTTGTGGAGGGTAGGTTATCTTTGTGGTAGTTTGTGGAGGGTAGGTTATCTTTATGGTAGTTTGTGGAGGGTAGGTTATCTTTATGGTGGTTTGTGGAGGGTAGGTTATCTTTATGGTAGTTTGTGGAGGGTAGGTTATCTTTATGGTGGTTTGTGGAGGGTAGGTTATCTTTATGGTAGTTTGTGGAGGGTAGGTTATCTTTATGGTAGTTTGTGGAGGGTAGGTTATCTTTGTGGTAGTTTGTGGAGGGTAGGTTATCTTTATGGTAGTTTGTGGAGGGTAGGTTATCTTTGTGGTAGTTTGTGGAGGGTAGGTTATCTTTATGGTAGTTTGTGGAGGGTAGGTTATCTTTATGGTGGTTTGTGGAGGGTAGGTTATCTTTATGGTAGTTTGTGGAGGGTAGGTTATCTTTATGGTGGTTTGTGGAGGGTAGGTTATCTTTATGGTAGTTTGTGGAGGGATGGTTATCTTTATGGTAGTTTGTGGAGGGATGGTTATCTTTATGGTAGTTTGTGGAGGGATGGTTATCTTTATGGTAGTTTGTGGAGAGATGGTTATCTTTATGGTGGTTTGTGGAGGGTAGGTTATCTTTATGGTAGTTTGTGGAGGGATGGTTATCTTTATGGTAGTTTGTGGAGGGTAGGTTATCTTTATGGTAGTTTGTGGAGGGTAGGTTATCTTTATGGTAGTTTGTGGAGGGATGGTTATCTTTGTGGTAGTTTGTGGAGGGTAGGTTATCTGTATGGTAGTTCGTGGAGGGTAGGTTATCTTTATGGTAGTTTGTGGAGGGTAGGTTATCTTTATGGTAGTTTGTGGAGGGATGGTTATCTTTGTGGTAGTTTGTGGAGGGTAGGTTATCTTTATGGTAGTTTGTGGAGGGATGGTTATCTTTATGGTAGTTTGTGGAGGGTAGGTTATCTTTATGGTGGTTTGTGGAGGGTAGGTTATCTTTATGGTAGTTTGTGGAGGGTAGGTTATCTTTGTGGTGGGTTGTGGAGGGTAGGTTATCTTTATGGTGGGTTGTGGAGGGATGGTTATCTTTATGGTAGTTTGTGGAGGGTAGGTTATCTTTGTGGTGGGTTGTGGAGGGATGGTTATCTTTGTGGTGGGTTGTGGACGGATGGTTATCTTTGTGGTGGGTTGTGGAGGGATGGTTATCTTTGTGGTGGGTTGTGGAGGGATGGTTATCGTTATGGTAGTTTGTGGAGGGATGGTTATCTTTGTGGTGGTTTGTGGAGGGTAGGTTATCTTTATGGTAGTTTGTGGAGGGATGGTTATCTTTGTGGTGGTTTGTGGAGGGATGCTTATCTTTGTGGTGGTTTGTGGAGGGATGGTTATCTTTGTGGTGGGTTGTGGAGGGTAGGTTATCTTTGTGGTGGGTTGTGGAGGGATGGTTATCTTTATGGTAGTTTGTGGAGGGTAGGTTATCTTTGTGGTGGTTTGTGGAGGGATGGTTATCTTTGTGGTGGTTTGTGGAGGGATGGTTATCTTTATGGTAGTTTGTGGAGGGTAGGTTATCTTTGTGGTGGGTTGTGGAGGGATGGTTATCTTTGTGGTAGTTTGTGGAGGGATGGTTATCTTTATGGTAGTTTGTGGAGGGATGGTTATCTTTGTGGTGGGTTGTGGAGGGTAGGTTATCTTTGTGGTGGGTTGTGGAGGGTAGGTTATCTTTGTGGTGGGTTGTGGAGGGATGGTTATCTTTGTGATAGTTTGTGGAGGGTAGGTTATCTTTGTGGTGGTTTGTGGAGGGATGGTTATCTTTGTGGTGGGTTGTGGAGGGATGGTTATCTTTGTGGTAGTTTGTGGAGGGATGGTTATCTTTATGGTAGTTTGTGGAGGGTAGGTTATCTTTGTGGTGGGTTGTGGAGGGATGGTTATCTTTGTGGTAGTTTGTGGAGGGATGGTTATCTTTGTGGTAGTTTGTGGAGGGATGGTTATCTTTATGGTAGTTTGTGGAGGGATGGTTATCTTTATGGTAGTTTGTGGAGGGATGGTTATCTTTATGGTAGTTTGTGGAGGGATGGTTATCTTTGTGGTAGTTTGTGGAGGGATGGTTATCTTTGTGGTGGTTTGTGGAGGGATGGTTATCTTTATGGTAGTTTGTGGAGGGATGGTTATCTTTGTGGTGGTTTGTGGAGGGTTGGTTATCTTTATGGTAGTTTGTGGAGGGTTGGTTATCTTTATGGTAGTTTATTGAGGGTTAGTTATCTTTGTGGTAGTTTGTGGAGGGTTGGTTATCTTTGTGGTAGTTTGTGGAGGGTTGGTTATCTTTATGGTAGTTTGTGGAGGGTTGGTTATCTTTATGGTAGTTTATTGAGGGTTAGTTATCTTTGTGGTAGTTTGTGGAGGGTTGGTTATCTTTATGGTAGTTTGTGGAGGGATGGTTATCTTTGTGGTGGTTTGTGGAGGGTTGGTTATCTTTATGGTAGTTTGTGGAGGGTTGGTTATCTTTATGGTAGTTTATTGAGGGTTAGTTATCTTTGTGGTAGTTTGTGGAGGGTTGGTTATCTTTGTGGTAGTTTGTGGAGGGTTGGTTATCTTTTCGGTAGTTTGTGGAGGGTTGGTTATCTTTTTGGTAGTTTATTGAGGGTTAGTTATCTTTGTGGTAGATGGTAATGATGGTGTGTGTGTTTATGTGTATATATATATGTACACACAGAATTTCTCCAGTATTCAGTCAGTTGTATATAAAGTAAGAGCACTGTGTATACAACACACACAGTTCAGTATCTTGAGTACCCTAGTAAATCTGACATAGGCAAGAAACCTGAATCCTTACAAGATGTGACTCAGTAACAGCATTATTTTCTTAATAAAAATCTCACTAAGCAAGGCTTTGTTGTGACGAGTTTGTGTACCTGTGGTTCACTACATGTGTCTCATCTCCAGTACCTTTGTTGTAACAAGTTTGTGTGTCTGTGGTTCACTACATGTGTCTCATCTTCAGTACCATTGTTGTGACAAGTTTGTGCACCTGTGGTTCACTACATGTGTCTCATCTCCAGTACCTTTGTTGTGACAAGTTTGTGTACCTGTGGTTCACTACATGTGTCTCATCTCCAGTACCTTTGTTGTAACAAGTTTGTGTGTCTGTGGTTCACTACATGTGTCTCATCTCCAGTACCTTTGTTGTGACAAGTTTGTGCACCTGTGGTTCACTACATGTGTCTCATCTCCAGTACCTTTGTTGTAACAAGTTTGTGTGTCTGTGGTTCACTACTTGTGTCGCATCTCCAGTACCTTTGTTGTAACAAGTTTGTGTGTCTGTGGTTCACTACTTGTGTCGCATCTCCAGTACCTTTGTTGTAACAAGTTTGTGTGTCTGTGGTTCACTATATGTGTCTCATCTCCAGTACCTTTGTTGTAACAAGTTTGTGTACCTGTGGTTCACTTCATGTGTCTCATCTCCAGCACCTTTGTTCACTAAACTCTTCTATTGTCGTTAGAAGCAGAACATAGATTGCTAACATAATTTTATCTTGAAATGTTCAAAATTAATTTAACGGTGTTGCATATACAGTTGTTGTGTGATTGAATTATTTATTGTATTAAATTCTGTAACGATTCCAAACTAAACTTAGTGTATTTTAGAAAATTACTTTAAATCATAATGGAAAGATTCGAACGTCGAAGGTTTTTCTTGCTTTGGTTTATGTTATTCTCAGTGGAACTTGTTCTCATTTTGATAGTGTTTCTATCCTGGTATTCTCAGTGGAACTTGTCCTCATTTTGATAGTGTTTGTATCCTGGTATTCTCAGTGGAACTTGTCCTCATTTTGAGAGTGTTTCTATCCTGGTATTCTCAGTGGAACTTTTGATAGTGTTTGTATCCTGGTATTCTCAGTGGAACTTGTTCTCATTTTGATAGTGTTTGTATCCTGGTATTCTCAGTGGAACTTGTTCTCATTTTGATAGTGTTTGTATCCTGGTATTCTCAGTGGAACTTGTTCTCATTTTGATAGTGTTTGTATCCTGGTATTCTCAGTGGAACTTGTTCTCATTTTGATAGTGTTTGTATCCTGGTATTCTCAGTGGAACAGTGGAACTTGTCCTCATTTTGATAGTGTTTGTATCCTGGTATTCTCAGTGGAACTTGTTCTCATTTTGATAGTGTTTGTATCCTGGTATTCTCAGTTGAACTTGTTCTCATTTTGATAGTGTTTGTATCCTGGTATTCTCAGTGGAACTTGTTCTCATTTTGATAGTGTTTGTATCCTGGTATTCTCAGTGGAACGTGTCCTCATTTTGATAGTGTTTGTATCCTGGTATTCTCAGTGGAACTTGTCCTCATTTTGATAGTGTTTGTATCCTGGTATTCTCAGTGGAACTTATCCTCATTTTGATAGTGTTTCTATCCTGGTATTCTCAGTGGAACTTGTCCTCATTTTGATAGTGTTTGTATCCTGGTATTCTCAGTGGAACTTGTCCTCATTTTGATAGTGTTTGTATCCTGGTATTCTCAGTGGAACTTGTCCTCATTTTGATAGTGTTTGTATCCTGGTATTCTCAGTGGAACTTGTCCTCATTTTGATAGTGTTTGTATCCTGGTATTCTCAGTGGAACTTGTCCTCATTTTGATAGTGTTTGTATCCTGGTATTCTCAGTGGAACTTGTCCTCATTTTGATAGTGTTTGTATCCTGGTATTCTCAGTGGAACTTGTCCTCATTTTGATAGTGTTTGTATCCTGGTATTCTCAGTGGAACTTGTCCTCATTTTGATAGTGTTTGTATCCTGGTATTCTCAGTGGAACTTGTCCTCATTTTGATAGTGTTTGTATCCTGGTATTCTCAGTGGAACTTGTCCTCATTTTGATAGTGTTTGTATCCTGGTATTCTCAGTGGAACTTGTCCTCATTTTGATAGTGTTTGTATCCTGGTATTCTCAGTGGAACTTGTCCTCATTTTGGTAGTGTTTGTATCCTGGTATTCTCAGTGGAACTTGTCCTCATTTTGATAGTGTTTGTATCCTGGTATTCTCAGTGGAACTTGTCCTCATTTTGATAGTGTTTGTATCCTGGTATTCTCAGTGGAACTTGTCCTCCTTTTGGTAGTGTTTGTATCCTGGTATTCTCAGTGGACCTTGTCCTCATTTTGATAGTGTTTGTATCCTGGTATTCTCAGTGGAACTTGTCCTCATTTTGATAGTGTTTGTATCCTGGTATTCTCAGTGGAACTTGTCCTCATTTTGATAGTGTTTGTATCCTGGTATTCTCAGTGGAACGTGTCCTCATTTTGATAGTGTTTGTATCCTGGTATTCTCAGTGGAACTTGTCCTCATTTTGATAGTGTTTGTATCCTGGTATTCTCAGTGGAACTTATCCTCATTTTGATAGTGTTTCTATCCTGGTATTCTCAGTGGAACTTGTCCTCATTTTGATAGTGTTTGTATCCTGGTATTCTCAGTGGAACTTGTCCTCATTTTGATAGTGTTTGTATCCTGGTATTCTCAGTGGAACTTGTCCTCATTTTGATAGTGTTTGTATCCTGGTATTCTCAGTGGAACTTGTCCTCATTTTGATAGTGTTTGTATCCTGGTATTCTCAGTGGAACTTGTCCTCATTTTGATAGTGTTTGTATCATGGTATTCTTCATCAGTTTCTTAATGTTTTCGTTCTTTTAATATGCTGGATTTTATTTTTAGATTAAGTTTGATTAGATTAGTTTATATTGGGTTGGATTTGGTTAGTCACGGTTAGATTAGGTTAGATAAGTTGGTCTTGTTTATGTTAAACAAACCTCGACAACGTATATTTAACCACAAATATGCAAATTAAGAAACAGCCGCGATACATCTAGCAATGAGGGAACAGCTAAAACAAGCAACGTTCAAATCTGTACGTTTATTACATGTGGTGTTAGTATTAACACGTGGCATAACGCTGTTGGTAGGTCAGGTTTGTCAGGGAACATGACAAATGTTTCCTGACGCAGGTCTAATTCATATGATGACCCTTAGCTGGAGCTTTTGGTTATCTGACCGAGACCTTCCACTGGCTTACCCCTCCACCCCCTTTAAAAATTATAGTTATGATTATAGCCATTTCTTTATGTTAACGCTCTTGTCTCACAAAATAGTTACCCTAGACACCATTTTTGGGAACAATGTAAGTGGAACTTCTCACACACAGGGGTCATCTTTCAAACAGTTGGAGACGCCATCTTAGTGTTTCACCTGTGTCCAGTGTACAAGTCTGTATCCTCGTATGCATATACTGTAGATTTATCAAGGCTGAGGGACTGATCACCTTAGATTACCAATTTGTCTTCTACCCTGCATTTTCTGTATTAGAATGATAGTCACTGGTTGGCGAAACATCAACATGATAAGGACACACGAGTGTTGCACGTGTTGTCTAATTAGTCGTCTAAATTCTCCTCTCGAAAATGTGGGTTGTAAATTGTTTCAGATTTTTATTCTTAAAGTAAATACAAATTTGTAATAGGTGTACTAAAAACGAGGTAACAGAAATCTTTCTGGAACAAAGGTAGATGTTCACAAAAGGAAACGATCACTACCTGTTGAAAGTGCCTGATAAGCCAGGTTGTGATGGCTGTGCGTGCACACCGTTAGCAATAACAACCTGGTTAATGGACTGCACGGGTAGAAGAACCCTTGAAACCGGTGACAGGTAAGCCTGATTTCGTTTAACACTTCTCTGTGTATTTTTTTTTTTTGGGGGGGGGGAGGGGGAGCGGGGTGTTATGGTGCTACTGACAGCTTACACCGTATCGCGTCCCCTGTGTATTTTTTTTCTGGTTCCTCTGTCTCTAGTTTCTTCTTCCTCTTTACTAACATCTCGCTGTAAAAATACTTCCTGTTGTGTCTGCCAGTTATCTGGTATTCAGTTTTGATCTTTTTCACATGTGGATCCAGTCTCGTTGTTTTCTCTCTCTCTCTCTCTGTCTCTCTCTCTCTCTCTCTCTCTCTCTCTCTCTCTCTCTCTCTCTCTCTCTCTCTCTCTCTCTCTCTCTCTCTCTCTCTCTCTCTCTCTCTCTCTCTCTGGATGACTTTGTCGATTTTTGAGTAGTTTGTATGTCTTGGCTGTGGTGTCATATAGTTTAATCTTGTATCGTAGTATAGAAATATAAACACAAATGCAGTATAATGTGATGTGATCCTTTATTGACTACGTTTCGCCCACACAGTGGGCTTTTTCAAGTCACAAACAGAACTACCTGGGGTGGAAGGAACGCGAGTATTTATAGTCCTGTTCAGAATGCTGAGGTCAGGTGAAGAATGCTGCATCTGATGATGTACCGAGTGGGGTTATAGAGTCTAAAAACTTGGGTAGCTTGGAAAGGAGATTGGATAAGTTTGTGAGCAGACCTTCTACAGTGTTCTTATGTGGGATAGCGATGAAGAAGTTTCTTGGCAAGTGGTTCAGCTATGTTATAGAAGCCACTATTCTGATTGAAGTTGTCGGATATAGAAATAAGTGATGATTCCAGGATTCTTCGGTATTGAGTGTTGTCTTCTGTGGCGATAAGTCTTGAGTTTCTGTAGTTTATCAAGTGGTTGTGTGAATTACGGTGTTGTACGCAGGCATTCCTTGTGTCGTCAGACCTGCTTGCGTATTGGTGTTCTGAAATACGTGTTTGGAGGTCCCTTGATGTTTCGCCCACGTATAACTTGTTGCAGTCATTACAAGGGATTATGTATACCCCTGCAGAGGATGGAGGCTTGTCCTGTCTACTACTGGTGATGTCCTTGATGGTCGTGGTTGTGGAGGTAGATACTTGGAATGATGTTTTGGCAAAGATGTTGGAAACATGTTTGGAAATGGAGTTGGTGGGAAGGACTATGTATCTCTTCTCGGCAGTGTCTTCTCTGGGTGTGTTGAAGATGTTTAATGCCCGACGTCTGCAGTCTCTGATGAAGTGACGAGGATAGTGGAGTTTAGAAAATATTTGTTCAATTATAGTGCATTCTTCCTCAAGGAACTCGTTGCTGCAGATTCTGAGTGCACGCAGGAAGAAGCCTATAATTACACCACGTTTGGTTTTGGTGTCGTGGTGAGAGTAGAAGTGGAGAAGATCGTTTTGGTTGGTGGGTTTTCGATAGACTTTAAAACGAAGTTCGTGGTCAGCTTTGCAGAGCAGGACATCAAGGAAAGGAAGAGTATTGTCGACTTCTTCTTCAAGTGTGAACTGGATTGAAGGCTCGACCTGGTTGAGCTTGTCTTGGAGAGCTTGAACGTTGAAGCGTTTAGGAGTTATGAGGAGAATGTCGTCAACATAACGGAGCCAGGTGACAGACGAAGGAATAATGGTGGAGAAACGTTCGGCTTCTAGATGTTCCATGTATAGGTTCGCCAGGACTGCACTGAGTGGCGAACCCATGGGTAGTCCAAAAGTCTGCTGAAAGAGGTGATTTTCGAAAGAGAAACACGTAAAGTCAACACATAGTTCAACAAGACAAGCTCAACCAGGTCGAGCCTTCAATCCAGTTCACACTTGAAGAAGAAGTCGACAACACTCTTCCTTTCCTTGATGTCCTGCTCTGCAAAGCTGACCACGAACTTCGTTTTAAAGTCTATCGAAAACCCACCAACCAAAACGATCTTCTCCACTTCTACTCTCACCACGACACCAAAACCAAACGTGGTGTAATTATAGGCTTCTTCCTGCGTGCACTCAGAATCTGCAGCAACGAGTTCCTTGAGGAAGAATGCACTATAATTGAACAAATATTTTCTAAACTCCACTATCCTCGTCACTTCATCAGAGACTGCAGACGTCGGGCATTAAACATCTTCAACACACCCAGAGAAGACACTGCCGAGAAGAGATACATAGTCCTTCCCACCAACTCCATTGCCAAACATGTTTCCAACATCTTTGCCAAAACATCATTCCAAGTATCTACCTCCACAACCACGACCATCAAGGACATCACCAGTAGTAGACAGGACAAGCCTCCATCCTCTGCAGGGGTATACATAATCCCTTGTAATGACTGCAACAAGTTATACGTGGGCGAAACATCAAGGGACCTCCAAACACGTATTTCAGAACCAATACGCAAGCAGGTCTGACGACACAAGGAATGCCTGCGTACAACACCGTAATTCACACAACCACTTGATAAACTACAGAAACTCAAGACTTATCGCCACAGAAGACAACACTCAATACCGAAGAATCCTGGAATCATCACTTATTTCTATATCCGACAACTTCAATCAGAATAGTGGCTTCTATAACATAGCTGAACCACTTGCCAAGAAACTTCTTCATCGCTATCCCACATAAGAACACTGTAGAAGGTCTGCTCACAAACTTATCCAATCTCCTTTCCAAGCTACCCAAGTTTTTAGACTCTATAACCCCACTCGGTACATCATCAGATGCAGCATTCTTCACCTGACCTCAGCATTCTGAACAGGACTATAAATACTCGCGTTCCTTCCACCCCAGGTAGTTCTGTTTGTGACTTGAAAAAGCCCAGTGTGTGGGCGAAACGTAGTCAATAAAGGATCACATTATACTGCATTTGTGTTTATATTTCCATTGTGTCGGTATTTTATACCATTTATTTCCATCGTAGTATAGGTTGGTAAGAAACAATCAACCAGCAAGGTACTGCAGTCTTATGTAACTGTAAAACTGAAGCTGCCAGTTAAACATTTTGTACTCTTACTGTTGCTAGTATCTCTCTCTCTCTCTCTCTCTCTCTCTCTCTCTCTCTCTCTCTCTCTCTCTCTCTCTCTCTCTCTCTCTCTCTCTCTCTCTCTCCCTCTCTCTCTCTCTCTCTCTCAGAAACATCTACGATGTCCGGTTAATCATGCAGATTGTAATTATACTCGATATACTATTATCTTCACTTTCCTGTGTTTTTAATAGTTTTATTTCTCTAATATTTCTTTTTAAATTTCTGATGCGTAGTGTGAGAGGTGACGGAGGTAGAAGGGGAGGAGGGATGGGTAAGTCGATTATCCCCGGAACCTTTAACAGATATACCATAACAGATTTAACAAATATAAATTATATTTCTGAGCTCCGTTTCCAACCTTCTAACAAACTTATTTATGTGCTCTATATTGTTTGTGTTATGTTGTGGGAAGTAGAGAGGCACAGCGAGTGACCTACCAGAGTACAGTTAGTGGCTACTTTATTAAGTAAACTTGTACACTTTCTCATTATTGTAAATATCTGATTGACCGAGGGCTGGTCATGGACCGGGCCGCGGAGTGACCGAGGCCTGGTCATGGACCGGGCCGCGGAGCCGTTGGTCCCCAAAACCCTCTCCAGGTATACTCCAGGTAAGCAATCATTTTGCAGCACCTCAGTGCCTAAAAGCATGCAAACATGGTCAAGAGGTTCACTTATTGTTCAGACTCAGAATGGGGAAGAAATGTGATCTAAGTGACTTTGATCATGGAATGATTGTTGGTGCCAGACAGAGTGATTCGAGTATCTCAGAAACTACTGATCTGGGATTTTCACACACAACAGGCATGACAAACACAAAACATCTACCGAGGGTCAGTTTTGTGGACGAAAACGCCTCGCTAATGAGAGACGTTAGAGAAGAATGGCCAGATTGGTTTCAGCTGACAGGGTGACAGTAACTTAAATAACCACACGTTACAACGGTGGTATTTACACTAGAATCTTTGAACGCACAAGATATCGAACCTTGATGTGGATGGGTTACAGCAGCAAACCACACCGAGTTTCACTCCTGTCAGCTAAGAACAGGGTAATGAGGCTGCAGCAACCTGCTACCATATGCAGATGGGAGGGTCAAAATTTGGTGGAAACGTTTGGGATGTTGTGGAACGGGAGATTCGCAGCATGAATATGCAGCCGACAAATCTGCAGCCACTACATGATGCTGCTATGTCAGCATGGACCAGGATCTAAGCAATGTTTCCAGCACCTTGTTGAATGCCTGCTACGAAGAATTCAGACTGTTCTGGGGACAAAAGAGAGGCCCTACCCAATACTAGAAAGGCGTACCTAATAAAGTGACGACTGAGTGTATATTTTGTATCCTTTGACAGCTGTATATTGGTTCCGAGTCTTTGTCTTGATCGCTCCTTGCTTCCATGTTTCTCTCTCCAGTGGCTGACTAAGGGCTGTTCAAGGAATGGGAGCTTTCCTTCCATTTCCTAGGTGCTTCCCCGTGAATAATCTTACCCTTCTATGGATCAGTCACTAACTACATTATTAACAATGGTTAATAATATAGTTAACGTTGGGAATCAGTTGTGTTTGAATGTCAGTAGGAAAATGTTGCACATAATTATCGAGTTAGTGACGCCAGTTACCACTGACTATAATATTTATTATCTTTTCTTACTCTTATATTCTGCCTCTGGACAGTATTTCTCATTATTAAAACTAGTCTCATTTATTTTGTGCAACCTTAGTGGTGGTGGGTCAAGAATCAGTATTAGAGTCAAAGTAATCACTAAACCCGTAAGAGTCATACTGAGTGATGGTGGTGGGTGTTTTGTTTGCCTTGTTTAATTTTCTTTTCTTATCGTTTTCACTTCCTCGCATCTTAGCGTTGGCAGCTCAAGTTGTTGTGCACATTGTTGGAATTTATTGATGTGTAATGCAAAAATGATTGAGTTGCCCATCACCTACGTGACCTTGTGTGTGTGTGTGTGTGTGTGTGTGTGTGTGTGTGTGTGTGTGTGTGTGTGTGTGTGTATGTGTGTGTATGTGTGTGTGTGTGTGTGTGTGTGTGTGTATGTATGTGTGTGTGTGTGTGTGTGTGTGTGTGTGTGTGTGTGTGTGTGTGTGTGTGTGTGCGCGCTTGCACGTACAAGCACACTTAATGTTACTATCGTCTCGTTATTGCGTCTTCTCACACCTTCTAATATTACTCTACTTCCTCCTCACACTTTTCTTATACTTCTCACACCTTCCTCATACTTCTTATACCTTCCTCATTCTTCTTATACCTTCCTCATTCTTCCTTCTCACACCTTCATTCTTCCTGCTCACACCTTATACTTCCTTCTCACACCTTCATACTTCCTTCTCACACCTTTCTTATACTTTCTTCTCACACCTTATACTTCCTTCTCACACCTTCCTTATACTTCTCACACCTTCCTTATACTACCTTCTCACACCTTCCTTATACTTCTCACACCTTCCTTATACTTCATTCTCTCACCTTCCTTATACTTCCTTCTCACACCTTCCTTATACTTCCTTCTCACACCTTCCTCATACTTCATTCTCTCACCTTCCTTATACTTCCTTCTCACACCTTCCTTATACTTCCTTCTCTCACCTTCCTTATACTTCCTTCTCACACCTTCCTTATACTTCCCTCTCACACCTTCCTTATACTTCCTTTTCACACCTTCCTTATACTTCATTCTCTCACCTTCCTTATTCTTCCTTCTCACACCTTTATTCTTCCTTCTCACACCTTTATTCTTCCTTCTCTCACCTTATACTTCCTTCTATCACTTTCCTTATACTTCTCTCGCCTTCCTTATACTTCCTTTTCACACCTTCCTTATTCTTCCTTCTCACACCTTCCTTATTCTTCCTTCTCACACCTTCCTTATTCCTTCTCACACCTTCCTTATTCTTCCTTCTCTCACCTTCCTTAATCTTCCTTCTCACACCTTCCTTATTCTTCCTTCTCACACCTTCCTTATTCCTTCTCACACCTTCCTTATACTTCTCTCACCTTCCTTATACTTCCTTTTCACACCTTCCTTATACTTCCTTTTCTCACCTTATTCTTTTTACACCTTCCTTATACTTCATTCTCTCACCTTCCTCATTCTTCCTTCTCTCACCTTCCTTATTCTTCCTTCTCACACCTTCCTTATACTTCTCTCACCTTCCTTATTCTTCCTTCTCTCACCTTCCTTATTCTTCCTTCTCACACCTTCCTTATACTTCTCTCCCCTTCCTTATTCTTCCTTCTCACACCTTCCTTATACTTCTTTCACCTTCCTTATTCTTCCTTTTCACACCTTCCTTATACTTCCTTTTCACACCTTCCTTATACTTCCTTTTCACACCTTCCTTATACTTCCTTTTCTCACCTTCCTTATTCTTACTTTTTACACCTTCCTTATACTTCCTTCTCTCACCTTCCTCATTCTTCCTTCTCTCACCTTCCTTATTCTTCCTTCTCACACCTTCCTTATACTTCTCTCACCTTCCTTATTCTTCCTTCTCACACCTTCCTTATACTTCTCTCACCTTCCTTATTCTTCCTTTTCACACCTTTCTTATACTTCCTTCTCACACCTTCCTTATACTTCCTTCTCTCACCTTCCTTATTCTTCCTTCTCACACCTTCCTTATACTTCCTTCTCACACCTTCCTTATACTTCCTTCTCTCACCTTCCTTATTCTTCATTCTCACAACTTCCTCATACTTCTCACACCTTCCTTATGCTTCCTTCTCACACCTTATACTTCTCACACCTTCCTTCTAACATTTCCCTCTAATATTAGTGTTATCTAGCATAAAATGAACACTTGGAGGTTAGTTGATTGTTATGGTTGTCATGTGCGAGGACTCGGAGAACCACTTGGAGGTTAGTTGATTGTTATGGTTGTCATGTGCGAGGACTCGGAGAACCACTTGGAGGTTAGTTGATTGTTATGGTTGTCATGTGCGAGGACTCGGAGAACCACTTGGAGGTTAGTTGATTGTTATTGTTGTCATGTGCGAGGACTCAGAGAACCACTTGGAGGTTAGTTGATTGTTATGGTTGTCATGTGCGAGGACTCAGAGAACCACTTGGAGGTTAGTTGATTGTTATGGTTGTCATGTGCGAGGACTCAGAGAACCACTTGGAGGTTAGTTGATTGTTATGGTTGTCATGTGCGAGGACTCAGAGAACCACTTGGAGGTTAGTTGATTGTTATGGTTGTCATGTGCGAGGACTCAGAGAACCACTTGGAGGTTAGTTGATTGTTATGGTTGTCATGTGTGAGGACTCAGAGAACCACTTGGAGGTTAGTTGATTGTTATGGTTGTCATGTGCGAGGACTCAGAGAACCACTTGGAGGTTAGTTGATTGTTATGGTTGTCATGTGCGAGGACTCAGAGAACCACTTGGAGGTTAGTTGATTGTTATGGTTGTCATGTGCGAGGACTCAGAGAACCACTTGGAGGTTGATTGTTATGGTTGTCATGTGCGAGGACTCAGAGAACCACTTGGAGGTTAGTTGATTGTTATGGTTGTCATGTGCGAGGACTCAGAGAACCACTTGGAGGTTAGTTGATTGTTATGGTTGTCATGTGCGAGGACTCAGAGAACCACTTGGAGGTTAGTTGATTGTTATGGTTGTCATGTGTGAGGACTCAGAGAACCACTTGGAGGTTAGTTGATTGTTATGGTTGTCATGTGCGAGGACTCGGAGAACCACTTGGAGGTTAGTTGATTGTTATGGTTGTCATGTGCGAGGACTCGGAGAACCACTTGGAGGTTAGTTGATTGTTATGGTTGTCATGTGCGAGGACTCGGAGAACCACTTGGAGGTTAGTTGATTGTTATGGTTGTCATGTGCGAGGACTCAGAGAACCACTTGGAGGTTAGTTGATTGTTATGGTTGTCATGTGCGAGGACTCAGAGAACCACTTGGAGGTTAGTTGATTGTTATGGTTGTCATGTGCGAGGACTCAGAGAACCACTTGGAGGTTAGTTGATTGTTATGGTTGTCATGTGCGAGGACTCAGAGAACCACTTGGAGGTTAGTTGATTGTTATGGTTGTCATGTGCGAGGACTCAGAGAACCACTTGGAGGTTAGTTGATTGTTATGGTTGTCATGTGCGAGGACTCGGAGAACCACTGGAAATACACACACAGTTGGGCTTCTTTTACAACCCTATTAACTCTTCCAATATGACTCTTCTCAGTCTTCATTATTACATAGCATAACTCTTCTACCTTTCTTATTCTTACTTTTCATATTTAATAATGTTGAAGTACAGTGTTATTATGATTTGTTTTTAAAGTAATAGTAAATTTAAGCTTTCCTTTTAACACCTCTTAACTCTTAAATAAAGAAAAATACGGATGACGTCCCAGTTTTATTATTGTACACAAAAAGTTAATATTTTATAACTTCATTATCAATTCATTTTCACATTTCCTACATCCTACAGTGGGACTTTATAACCCACAGTGGGACTTTATTACCCACAGTGGGACTTTATTACCCACAGTGGGACTTTATTACCCACAGTGGGACTTTATTACCCACAGTGGGACTTTATTACCCACAGTGGGATTTTATTACCCACAGTGGGATTTTATTACCCATAGTGGGATTTTATTACCCACAGTGGGATTTTATTACCCACAGTGGGATTTTATTACCCACAGTGGGATTTTATTACCCACAGTGGGACTTTATTACCCACAGTGGGATTTTATTACCCACAGTGGGATTTTATTACCCACAGTGGGATTTTATTACCCACAGTGGGATTTTATTACCCACATTGGGATTTTATTACCCACAGTGGGATTTTATTACCCACAGTGGGATTTTATTACCCACAGTGGGATTTTATTACCCACAGTGGGATTCTATTACCCACAATGGGGTTTTATTACCCACAGTGGGATTCTATTACCCACAATGGGGTTTTATCACCCACAGTAAGTTTTATCACCGTAAGGTCTAAGAGGTACCTAAGTTCCCCCGTCTTCTAATATGTTAATTTTTCCACTATAATCTACCTTGTTCATAATTACTATCACATTTGCTTTGTTGTCGTAAGGTGAAGTCCAGGATCTTTACTTAATTCATGGTATAACTTAACAAATCTTTGATGACAGTTGTGTTGTAGAGGACTGAGCAAAGTTCAGTCCTCTACAACACAAGTTATACCATGAATGAAGGAAAGATCCTGGACTTCACCTTACGACAACAGACAAAGCAAATGTGATAGTAATTATGAACAAGGTAGATTATAGTGGAAAAAATGAACATGTTATTAGAAGACCAGGGGAACTTAGGTGTTTCTTAAGAGGACCTTGAAGTTGTGGACATGGAGAGTGAGCAGGTGGTGTAATTAGTGTGAAGAATATGCTTGTCCTGGTATAGATATTATGTTAGTTTACCAGGGCAGGCAGAGAGACAGACAGAATCATTATTTTTACTATTACATTCGTGAGGGGGGGGGGGAGAGCGTAAACCCGTAAGGGTCATGCAATGCCTGAGGGAGTGGGAGGTATTCAGGTTCGATCCAATAAGTGGAGTTTCTTTGATCAAGAGCTCCTGACCGGCATCAAGGTGCCTCCATTGAGGGAACCAACGCACCCACTGAATGGGATTCCGCTGACTCACTATTACCTATTGTGAAGACTTCGTCCACCGAGAATGTACGCCTTCAAAGGTAAGGTTCTCAAGGTCATGCTTCCTCGCGGATGACTCACTGTATATTGTGATACACAAATAACCCGCACCTAGGAAAGAGAAAACCTTGCGACGACCTTTCGGTCTGACTTGTAAATGGTCTAAGACGGACCGAGTAGTCGTCGTAAGCTTTTCTCTATATGTGCGGGTTATTTGTGTATTGTCCCAGTCACGGTATTGTGCCTTTTTTTTTCTTTATTATAATAATTACTAGATCAGGGAGTTGCACTTCCCTCATGAAAATTTTGTTGCTCCCATTGTTGCAGTTACCGTAAACGGAAATATAATTGTTTCTTCAAGGAGCCACACACTGAGGGATCAATGTGCTGGGTAAATATCACAGTTACTACTACTACTACTAATACTACTACTACTACTACTACACTTATGGGTTGACTGCTTGTTGATGGCGCCGTTCTATATTACTGTACTGACACTTTATGCTTCCTATATTTTTCTGCAACAAATGTTGTTGTTGGTGTCAATTTTGCAGAAAGTTTCTCCGGTTTGTTGGCACGTTGCTAGTTACTGTCATTTACCACGTTGCTAGTTACTGTCATTTACCACGTTGCTAGTTACTGTCATTTACCACGTTGCTAGTTACTGTCATTTACCACGTTGCTAGTTACTGTCATTTACCACGTTGCTAGTTACTGTCATTTACCACGTTGCTAGTTACTGGCATTTACCACGTTGCTGGTTCCTGTCATTTACCACGTTGCTAGTTACTGTCATTTACCACGTTGCTAGTTACTGTCATTTACCACGTTGCTAGTTACTGGCATTTACCACGTTGCTGGTTCCTGTCATTTACCACGTTGCTAGTTACTGTCATTTACCACGTTGCTAGTTACTGTCATTTACCACGTTGCTAGTTACTGTCATTTACCACGTTGCTAGTTACTGTCATTTACCACGTTGCTAGTTCCTGTCATTTACCACGTTGCTAGTTACTGGCATTTACCACGTTGCTGGTTCCTGTCATTTACCACGTTGCTAGTTACTGGCATTTACCACGTTGCTAGTTACTGGCATTTACCACGTTGCTAGTTACTGGCATTTACCACGTTGCTAGTTACTGGCATTTACCACGTTGCTAGTTACTGGCATTTACCACGTTGCTAGTTACTGGCATTTACCACGTTGCTAGTTCCTGTCATTTACCACGTTGCTAGTTACTGGCATTTACCACGTTGCTAGTTCCTGTCATTTACCACGTTGCTAGTTCCTGGCATTTACCACGTTGCTAGTTCCTGTCATTTACCACGTTGCTAGTTACTGGTATTTACCACGTTGCTGGTTCCTGTCATTTACCACGTTGCTAGTTCCTGTCATTTACCACGTTGCTAGTTACTGGCATTTACCACGTTGCTGGTTCCTGTCATTTACCACGTTGCTAGTTACTGGTATTTACCACGTTGCTGGTTCCTGTCATTTACCACGTTGCTAGTTCCTGTCATTTACCACGTTGCTAGTTACTGGTATTTACCACGTTGCTGGTTCCTGTCATTTACCACGTTGCTAGTTCCTGTCATTTACCACGTTGCTAGTTACTGGCATTTACCACGTTGCTAGTTCCTGTCATTTACCACGTTGCTAGTTACTGGCATTTACCACGTTGCTGGTTCCTGTCATTTACCACGTTGCTAGTTCCTGTCATTTACCACGTTGCTAGTTACTGGCATTTACCACGTTGCTGGTTCCTGTCATTTACCACGTTGCTAGTTCCTGTCATTTACCACGTTGCTAGTTACTGGCATTTACCACGTTGCTGGTTCCTGTCATTTACCACGTTGCTAGTTCCTGTCATTTACCACGTTGCTAGTTCCTGTCACTTACCACGTTGCTAGTTACTGGCATTTACCACGTTGCTGGTTCCTGTCATTTACCACGTTGCTAGTTCCTGTCATTTACCACGTTGCTAGTTCCTGGCATTTACCACGTTGCTAGTTCCTGTCATTTACCACGTTGCTGGTTCCTGGCATTTACCACGTTGCTAGTTTCTGGCATTTACCACGTTGCTGGTTCCTGTCTTTTACCACGTTGCTAGTTCCTGGCATTTACCACGTTGCTGGTTCCTGTCATTTACCACGTTGCTAGTTCCTGTCATTTACCACGTTGCTAGTTCCTGGCATTTACCACGTTGCTGGTTCCTGGCATTTACCACGTTGCTGGTTCCTGGCATTTACCACGTTGCTAGTTACTGGCATTTACCACGTTGCTGGTTCCTGGCATTTACCACGTTGCTGGTTCCTGGCATTTACCACGTTGCTGGTTCCTGGCATTTACCACGTTGCTAGTTACTGGCATTTACCACGTTGCTAGTTACTGGCATTTACCACGTTGCTAGTTCCTGTCATTTACCACGTTGCTAGTTCCTGGCATTTACCACGTTGCTAGTTACTGGCATTTACCACGTTGCTAGTTACTGGCATTTACCACGTTGCTAGTTACTGGCATTTACCACGTTGCTAGTTCCTGGCATTTACCACGTTGCTAGTTCCTGGCATTTACCACGTTGCTAGTTCCTGGCATTTACCACGTTGCTAGTTACTGGCATTTACCACGTTGCTAGTTCCTGGCATTTACCACGTTGCTAGTTACTGGCATTTACCACGTTGCTAGTTACTGGCATTTACCACGTTGCTAGTTCCTGGCATTTACCACGTTGCTAGTTCCTGGCATTTACCACGTTGCTAGTTACTGGCATTTACCACGTTGCTAGTTACTGGCATTTACCACGTTGCTAGTTCCTGGCATTTACCACGTTGCTGTTTCCTGGCATTTACCACGTTGCTAGTTACTGGCATTTACCACGTTGCTAGTTACTGGCATTTACCACGTTGCTAGTTACTGGCATTTACCACGTTGCTAGTTACTGGCATTTACCACGTTGCTAGTTACTGGCATTTACCACGTTGCTGGTTCCTGGCATTTACCACGTTGCTGGTTCCTGGCATTTACCACGTTGCTAGTTACTGGCATTTACCACGTTCCTAGTTACTGGCATTTACCACGTTGCTGGTTCCTGGCATTTACCACGTTGCTGGTTCCTGGCATTTACCACGTTGCTAGTTACTGGCATTTACCACGTTGCTGGTTCCTGGCATTTACCACGTTGCTGGTTCCTGGCATTTACCACGTTGCTAGTTCCTGGCATTTACCACGTTGCTAGTTCCTGGCATTTACCACGTTGCTGGTTCCTGGCATTTACCACGTTGCTGGTTCCTGGCATTTACCACGTTGCTAGTTCCTGGCATTTACCACGTTGCTGGTTCCTGGCATTTACCACGTTGCTGGTTCCTGGCATTTACCACGTTGCTGGTTCCTGTCATTTACCACGTTGCTAGTTACTGGCATTTACCACGTTGCTAGTTACTGGCATTTACCACGTTGCTGGTTCCTGGCATTTACCACGTTGCTAGTTACTGGCATTTACCACGTTGCTGGTTCCTGGCATTTACCACGTTGCTGGTTCCTGTCATTTACCACGTTGCTAGTTACTGGCATTTACCACGTTGCTGGTTCCTGGCATTTACCACGTTGCTGGTTCCTGGCATTTACCACGTTGCTGGTTCCTGGCATTTACCACGTTGCTGGTTCCTGGCATTTACCACGTTGCTAGTTACTGGCATTTACCACGTTGCTGGTTCCTGGCATTTACCACGTTGCTGGTTCCTGGCATTTACCACGTTGCTGGTTCCTGGCATTTACCACGTTGCTGGTTACTGGCATTTACCACGTTGCTAGTTACTGGCATTTACCACGTTGCTAGTTACTGGCATTTACCACGTTGCTAGTTCCTGGCATTTACCACGTTGCTAGTTACTGGCATTTACCACGTTGCTAGTTACTGGCATTTACCACGTTGCTAGTTACTGGCATTTACCACGTTGCTAGTTCCTGGCATTTACCACGTTGCTAGTTACTGGCATTTACCACGTTGCTGGTTCCTGGCATTTACCACGTTGCTAGTTCCTGGCATTTACCACGTTGCTGGTTCCTGGCATTTACCACGTTGCTATTTCCTGGCATTTACCACGTTGCTAGTTCCTAGCATTTACCACGTTGCTAGTTCCTGGCATCTACCACGTTGCTGGTTCCTACCATCTACCACGTTGCTAGTTCCTGGCATCTACCACGTTGCTGGTTCCTGGCATCTACCACGTTGCTAGTTCCTGGCATCTACCACGTTGCTGGTTCCTACCATCTACCACGTTGCTAGTTCCTGGTCTTTACCACGTTGCTAGTTCCTGGCATCTACCACGTTGCTGGTTCCTAGCATCTACCACGTTGCTAGTTCCTGGCATCTACCACGTTGCTGGTTCCTGGCATCTACCACGTTGCTGGTTCTTGTCATCTACCACGTTGCTGCTTCCTGGCATCTACCACGTTGCTGGTTCCTGGCATCTACCACGTTGCTGGTTCCTGGCATCTACCACGTTGCTGCTTCCTGGCATCTACCACGTTGCTGGTTCCTGGATTCTACCACGTTGATGGTTCCTGGCATTTACCACGTTGCTGGTTCCTGGCATCTACCACGTTGCTGGTTCCTGGCATCTACCACGTTCCTGGTTCCTGGCATCTACCACGTTGCTAGTTCCTGGCATCTACCACGATGCTGGTTCCTGGCATCTACCACGATGCTAGTTCCTGGTATCTACCACGTTTCTGGTTCCTGGTATCTACCACGATGCTGGTTACTGGCATCTACCACGTTGCTGGTTACTGGCATCTATTACGTTGCTGGTTCCTGGCATCTACCACGTTGCTGGTTCCTGGCATCTACCACGTTGCTAGTTCCTGGTATCTACCACGATGCTAGTTCCTGGCATCTACCACGATGCTGGTTCCTGGTATCTACCACGATGCTGGTTCCTGGCATCTACCACGTTGCTGGTTCCTGGTATCTACCACGATGCTGGTTCCTGGTATCTACCACGATGCTGGTTCCTGGCATCTACCACGTTGCTGGTTCCTGGTATCTACCACGATGCTGGTTCCTGGTATCTACCACGATGCTGGTTCCTGGCATCTACCACGTGCTGGTTCCTGGTATCTACCACGATGGTGGTTCCTGGCATCTACCACGTTGCTGGTTCCTGGCATCTACCACGTTGCTGGTTCCTGGCATCTACCACGTTGCTGGTGCGTGGCATCTAAGACGTTGCTGGTTCCTGGCATCTACCACGTTGCTGGTTCCTGGCATCTACCACGTTGCTGGTTCCTGGCATCTACCAAGTTTCTGGTTCCTGGCATCTACCAAGTTGCTGGTTCCTGGCATCTACCACATTGCTGGTTCCTGGCATCTACCACGTTGCTAGTTCCTGGTATCTACCACGATGCTGGTTCCTGGCATCTATCATGTTACTGGTTCCTGGAAGGAAATAAAAATAGTCCACCACCTTGGAGCCTTGTTGGACTGGAGGCGCAGCCAGTGGCCACCCATGGCCCTCCAGAATTACAACTACTGATGCCAATAACAAAATCCCCCCAACAAACACAGAATACAACCTCGTTCATATTTGCTAATATACAGGGCCTTAAGCCATCCACCAACAACAAAATACCTTTTATCAGTGGACTTCTAGTGGAGTCTAATGCAATGTTTGCAGCCTTCACAGAGACTCACACAAAAGATCACTTTGACAGTGAAATATGGATAAGTGGTTACAACCTTTTTAGATGCGACAGAAAAAAAACAGGCAACAAGGGGGGGTTGGCCTGTATGTCAAAGAGTCCCTTATCTGCACGGAGTTGCTGAACACCACAAATGAGGTAGTTGAAGTTCTATCAATAAAGATCGAGAACCAAAACCTAGTCATTGTGGTTGTATACAAGCCACCAGATGCAACCTCACAACATTTCAAGGAACAGCTACTGAAAATCGATTACTGTTTGGAAAACCTTCCAGCTCCATCCCCAAACATCTTACTGCTTGGTGATTTCAACCTAAGGCATACAAAATGGAACAATGTAGCAAATAATGTTATAGCTGAAACAATCCCCGGAGGTAGTGCAGATGAAAGGTCACACACACATGAGCTACTAAGTCTCTGCGAAAAGCACACCTTAAGCCAGCAGATAGTGGAGCCAACAAGACTAGAAAACACACTTGACCTTATCTTCACAAATAATGAGGACCTGATAAGAGACATAAGAATATCAAAAACAACTAATTCCGATCACAGTCTAATCGAAGTCCAGACGTACATGCATAGGGGTCCTGAACAGCAGAATGCATGTACCTGTGAAGGTGTCTTCACAAAATACAATTTCAACAACAAGAACATCAACTGGGACCAGGTAAACCATGACCTAAACGAAACATGTTGGGAAGATGTCTTAAATGACATGGATCCAAACCAGTGCCTTGAAAGGATCAACTTCCTGGTAGCCGAAGCATGTTCTAAGCATATTCCCCTAAGAAAGAAGAAGAGCAGGAGTAAACTGGAGAGAAAAAGACGCTCCCTCTACAGAAGACGACGAAGAGCCACTGAGCTCCTCAGGAGTGCTAGAATATCTGATACACGAAAGGAGGCGCTGACCAGGGAAGTGGAAACTATCGAACTTAAGCTAAATGACTCTTACAGGAACCAGGAGAGGCAGGAGGAGCTTAAAGCTATTAGTGAAATTGAAAGAAATTCAAAATATTTCTTTTCATATGCCAAAAACAAGGCAAATACCACATCTAGTATCGGGCCCTTACTCAGACAGGATGGGACTTACACAGATGACAACAAGGAAATGAGTGAAATATTGAAATCCCAGTACGACTCTGTGTTTAGTGAACCACTAATCGGTCTGAGGATCGACGACCCAAATGATTTCTTCATGAATGAGCCTCAAAACTCCATAAATGTATGCCAGATTTCCGACATTACCCTAACTCCGATAGATTTCGAAAAAGCCATTGACAACATGCCTATGCACTCAGCCCCGGGCCCAGACTCGTGGAACTCTGTTTTCATTAAGAACTGCAAGAAACCCCTCTCGCGTGCCCTAAGTACACTATGGAGGAGGAGCTTGGACATGGGTGAAATTCCACAGTCACTTAAAACAACGGATATAGCCCCACTCCATAAAGATGGCAGCAAAGCATTAGCTAAGAACTATAGACCAATAGCTCTGACGTCCCACATCATAAAAATCTTTGAAAGAGTGCTAAGAAGCAGGATTGCAGATCATCTGGATTCCCAAAATCTGCACAATCCAGGGCAACATAGGTTCAGGGCAGGTCGCTCCTGCCTCTCACAACTACTGGATCACTATGACATGGCCTTGGATGCACTGGAAGAAAATCAGAATGCAGATGTAATATACACAGACTTTGCAAAAGCATTTGACAAATGCGATCATGGCGTAATAGCCCATAAAATACGTGCTAAAGGAATAACTGGGAAAGTGGGGAGATGGATCTTCAACTTCCTAACAAATCGAACACAAAGAGTAGTGGTCAACAGAGTTAAATCGGAGGCTGCCATAGTGAAGAGCTCTGTTCCACAAGGCACAGTACTCGCCCCCATCTTATTCCTTATCCTCATATCAGACATAAACAGAGATATACACCACAGCACCGTATCATCCTTTGCGGATGATACTAGGATCTGCATGAGGCTGTCATCTGCTGAGGACGCGGTTAACCTCCAAGAAGATATAAACAAAGTTTTCCAGTGGGCAACGGTAAACAATATGATCAATGAGGACAAATTCCAACTACTCCGTTATGGAAAACTGGAGGAGATAATAACTAGAACAGAGTATACTACTGACTCCGGCCATACAATAGAGCGGAAAAATAATGTAAGGGACCTGGGAGTAGTAATGTCTGAGGATCTCACTTTCAAGGATCACAACAGTGCCACGATCGCACGTGCAAAGAAAATGATAGGATGGATAATGAGAACTTTCAAAACGAGATGCCAAGCCCATGATGATCCTTTTCAAATCACTTGTTCTCTCTAGGCTGGAATATTGCTGTACATTAACATCTCCATTCAAAGCAGGTGAAATCGCAGATCTGGAGAGTGTACAGAGATCCTTTACTGCACGTATAAGTTCTGTCAAGCACCTTAACTACTGGGAACGCTTGGAAGCACTTGACTTGTACTCGTTGGAACGCAGGAGGGAGAGATATATCATAATCTACACTTGGAAAATCTTGGAAGGAATGGTCCCAAATCTGCACACAGAATTCACTCCCTACGAAAGTAAAAGACTGGGCAGGCGATGCAAAATTCCCCCAATAAAAAGTAGGGGCGCCATTGGTACACTAAGGGAAAACACCATAAGTGTTCGGGGCCCAAAACTGTTCAACAGCCTCCCATCAAGCATTAGGGGAATTGCCAATAAACCCCTGGCTGCCTTCAAGAGAGAGCTGGACAGATACCTAAAGTCAGTGCCGGATCAGCCGGGCTGTGGCTCGTACGTTGGACTGCGTGCGGCCAGCAGTAACAGCCTAGTTGATCAGGCCCTGATCCATCGGGAGGCCTGGTCATGGACCGGACCGCGGGGGCGTTGATCCCCGGAATAACCTCCAGGTAACCTCCAGGTACCACGATGCTGGTTCCTGGTATCTACCACGATGCTGGTTCCTGGCATCTACCACGTGCTGGTTCCTGGCATCTACCACGTTGCTGGTTCCTGGCATCTACCACGTTGCTGGTTCCTGGCATCTTCCACGTTGCTGGTTCCTGGCATCTACCACGTTGTTGGTCCCTGGCATCTACCACGTTGCTGGTTCCTGGCATCTACCACGTTGCTGGTTCCTGGCATCTACCACGTTGCTGGTTCCTGGCATCTACCACGTTGCTGGTTCCTGGCATCTACCACGTTGCTGGTTCCTGGAATCTAAGACGTTGCTGGTTCCTGGCATCTACCACGTTGCTGGTTCCTGGCATCTACCACGTTGCTGGTTCCTGACATCTACCACGTTGCTGGTTCCTGGCATCTACCACGTTGCTGGTTCCTGGAATCTACCACGTTACTGGTTCCTGGTATCTACCACGATGCTGGTTCCTGGCATCTACCACGTTTGCTGGTTCCTGACATCTACCACGTTGCTGGTTCCTGGCATCTACCTCGTTGCTGGTTCCTGGCATCTACCACGTTGCTGGTTCCTGGCGTCTACCACGTTACTGGTTCCTGGTATCTACCACGATGCTGGTTCCTGGCATCTACCACGTTGCTGGTTCCTGGCAGGTACCACGTTGCTGGTTCCTGGCATGTACCACGTTGCTTGTTCCTGGTATCTACCACGATGCTGGTTCCTGGCATCTACCACGTTGCTGGTTCCTGGCATCTACCACGTTGCTGGTTCCTGGCATCTACCACTTTACTGGTTCCTGGTATCTACCACGATGCTGGTTCCTGGCATCTACCACGCTGCTGGTTCCTGGCATCTACCACGTTTCTGGTTCCTGGTATCTACCACGATGCTGGTTACTGGCATCTACCACGTTGCTGGTGCCTGGCATCTACCACGTTTCTGGTTCCTGGCATCTACCACGTTGCTAGTTCCTGGTATCTACCACGATGCTGGTTCCTGGCTTCTACCATGTTACTGGTTCCTGACATCTACCACGTTGCTGGTTCCTGGCATTTACCACGATGCTGGTTTCTGGTATCTACCACGTTGCTGGTTCCTGGAATCTACCACGTTGCTGGTTCCTGGTATCTCCCACGATGCTGGTTCCTGGCATCTACCACGTGCTGGTTCCTGGTATATACCACGATGCTAGTTCCTGGTATCTACCACGTTGCTGGTTCCTGGTATCTACCACGATGCTGGTTCCTGGCATCTACCACGTTGCTGGTTCCTGGCATCTATCACGTTGCTACTTCCTGGCATCTACCACGTTGCTGGTTCCTGGTATCTACCATGTTGCTGGTTCCTGGCATCTACCACGTGCTGGTTCCTGGCATCTACCACGATGCTGGTTCCTGGCATCTACCACGTTGCTAGTTCCTGGTATCTACCACGATGCTGGTTTCTGGCATCTACCACTTTGCTGGTTCCTGGGATCTACCACGTTGCTGGTTCCTGGTATCTACCACGATGCTGGTTCCTGGCATCTACCACGATGCTGGTTCCTGGCATCTACCAAAGATGCTGGTTCATGGCATCTACCACGTTGCTGGTTCCTGGCATCTACCACGTTGCTGCTTCCTTGCATCTACCACGATGCTGGTTCCTGGCATCTACGACGTTGCTGGTTCCTGGCATCTATCACGATGCTTGTTCCTGGCATCTTCCACGTTGCTGGTTCCTGGCACCTACCACGTTGCTGGTTCCTGGCATCTACTACGTTGCTGGTTCCTGGCATCTACCACGTTGCTGGTTCCTGGCATCTACCACGTTGCTGGTCCCTGGCATCTACCACGTTGCTGGTTCCTGGCATCTACCACGTTGCTGGTTCCTGGCATATACCACGTTGCTGGTTCCTGGTATCTACCACGTTGCTGGTTCCTGGCATCTATCACGTTGCTGGTTCCTGGCATCTACCACGATGCTGGTTCCTGGCATCTACCACGTTGCTGGTTCCTGGCATCTACCATGTTGCTGGTTCCTGGCATCTACCACGTTGCTGGTTCCTGGCATCTACCACGTTGCTGATTCCTGGCATCTACCACGTTGCTAGTTCCTGGTATCTACCACTTTGCTGGTTCCTGTCATCTACCACTTCGCTGGTTCCTGGCATCTACCACGATGGTGGTTCCTGACATCTACCACGTTGCTGGTTCCTGGCATCTACCACGTTGCTGGTTCCTGGCATCTACCACGATGCTGGTTCCTGGCATCTACCACGATGCTGGTTCCTGGCATCTACCACGTTGCTGGTTCCTGGCATCTACCACGTTGCTGGTTCCTGGCATCTACCACGTTGCTGGTTCCTGGCATCTACCATGTTGCTGGTTCCTGGCGTCTACCACGTTGCTGGTTCCTGGCATCTACCACGTTGCTGGTTCCTTGCATCTACCACGTTGCTGGTTCCTGGAATCTACCACGTGCTGGTTCCTGGCATCTACCATGTTGATGATTCCTGGCATCTAGCACGTTGCTGGTTCCTGGTATCTACCACGATGCTGGTTCCTGCCATCTACCACGTGCTGGTTCCTAGCATCTACCACGTTGCTAGTTCCTGGTATCTACCACGATGCTGGTTATTGGCATCTACCACGTTGCTGGTTCCTGGCATCTACCACGTTACTGGTTCCTGGTATCTACCACGATGCTGGTTACTGGCATCTACCACGTTGCTGGTTCCTGGCATCTACCACGTTGCTGGTTACTGGCATCTACCACGTTGCTAGTTCCTGGTATCTACCACGATGCTGGTTCCTGGTATCTACCATGTTACTGGTTCCTGGCATTTTCCGCGGTTCCTGGTTCCTGGCATCTATCACGTTGCTAGTTCCTGGCATCTACCACGTTGCTAGTTCCTGGCATCTATCACGTCGCTGGTTACTCGCATCTACCACGTTGCTGGTTCCTGGCATCTACCACGTTGCTGGTTCCTGGCATCTACCACGTTGCTGGTTCCTGGCATCTACCACGTTGCTGGTTCCTGGCATCTACCACGATGCTGGTTCCTGGCATCTACCACGATGCTGGTTCCTGGCATCTACCACGTTGCTGGTTCCTGGCATCTACCACGTTGCTGGTTCCTGGCATCTACCACGTTGCTGGTTCCTGGCATCTACCATATTGCTGGTTCCTTGCATCTACCATGTTGCTGGTTCCTGGCGTCTACCACGTTGCTGGTTCCTGGCATCTACCACGTTGCTGGTTCCTGGATTCTACCACGTTGCTGGTTCCTGGTATCTACCACGATGCTGGTTACTGGCATCTACCACGTTGCTGGTTCCTGGCAGGTACCACGATGCTGGTTCCTGGCATCTACCACGTGCTGGTTCCTGGCATCTACCACGTTGCTAGTTCCTGGTATCTACCACGATGCTGGTTATTGGCATCTACCACGTTACTGGTTCCTGGTATCTACCACGATGCTGGTTACTGGCATCTACCACGTTGCTGGTTCCTGGCATCTACCACGTTACTGGTTCCTGGTATCTACCACGATGCTTGTTACTGGCATCTACCACGTTGCTGGTTACTGGCATCTACCACGTTGCTGGTTCCTGGCATCTACCACGTTGCTGGTTACTGACATCTACCACGTTGCTAGTTCCTGGTATCTACCACGTTGTTGGTTCCTGGTATCTACCACGATGTTGGTTATTGGCATCTACCACGTTGTTGGTTCCTGGTATCTACCATGATGCTGGTTCCTGGATTCTACCACGTTGTTGGTTCCTGGTATCTACCACGATGCTGGTTCCTGGCATCTACCAGGTTGCTGGTTCCTGGCATCTACCACGTTGCTTGTTCCTGGCATCTACCACGTTGCCGGTTCCTGGCATCTACCACGTTGCTGGTTCCTGGCATCTACCTCGTTGCTGGTTCCTGGCATCTAGCACGTGCTGGTTCCTGGTATCTAGCACGTGCTGGTTCCTGGGATCTACCATGTTGCTGGTTCCTGGCATCTAACACGTGCTGGTTCCTGGCATCTAGCACGTGCTGGTTCCTGACATCTACCATGTTGCTGGTTCCTGGCATCTAGCACGTGCTGGTTCCTGGCATCTAGTACGTGCTGGTTCCTGGCATCTAGCACGTGCTGGTTCCTGGCATCTAGCACGTGCTGGTTCCTGGCGTCTAACACTTCCCTTATACCAATACTGGGTTAAATTTTTAAACTAGTGGCACTCGAAAATTGTCCAAGTCGGACCGTCGTCATAAGGTTTTCTCTCCTTACCTGGAGGTTATTCCGGGGATCAACACCCCCGCGGCCCGGTCCATGACCAGCCCTCCAAGTGTAGAGTATGATATATCTCTCCCTCCTTCGTTCCAACGAGTACAAGTCAAGTGCTTCCAAGCGTTCCCAGTAGTTAAGGTGCTTGACAGAACTTACACGTGCAGTAAAGGATCTCTGTACACTCTCTAGATATGCGATTTCACCTGCTTTGAATGGAGATGTTAATGTACACCAGTATTCCAGCCTAGAGAGAACAAGTGATTTGAGAAGGATCATCATGGGCTTGGCATCTCTCGTTTTGAAAGTTCTCATTATCCATCCTATCATTTTCTTTGCACGTGCGATCGTGGCACTGTTGTGATCCTTGATAGTGAGATCCGTGGCCCGGTGGCCTGGTGGCTAAAGCTCCCGCTTCACACACGGAGGGCCCGGGTTCGATTCCCGGCGGGTGGAAACATTTCGACACGTTTCCTTACACCTGTTGTCCTGTTCACCTAGCAGCAAATAGGTACCTGGGTGTTAGTCGACTGGTGTGGGTCGCATCCTGGGGGACAAGATTAAGGACCCCAATGGAAATAAGTTAGACAGTCCTCGATGACGCACTGACTTTCTTGGGTTATCCTGGGTGGCTAACCCTCCGGGGTTAAAAATCCGAACGAAATCTTATCTTATCTTATCCTCAGACATTACTACTCCCAGGTCCCTTACATTATTTTTCCGCTCTATTGTATGGCCGGAGTCAGTAGTATACTCTGTTCTAGTTATTATCTCCTCCAGTTTTCCATAACGGAGTAGTTGGAATTTGTCCTCATTGAACATCATATTGTTTACCGTTGCCTACTGGAAAACTTTGTTTATTTCTTCTTGGAGGTTACCGCGTCCTCAGCAGATGACAGCCTCATGCAGATCCTAGTATCATCCGCAAAGGATGATACGGTGCTGTGGTGTATATCTCTGTCTATGTCTGATATGAGGATAAGGAATAAGATGGGGGCGAGTACTGTGCCTTGTGGAACAGAGCTCTTCACTATGGCAGCCTCCGATTTAACTCTGTTGACCACTACTCTTTGTGTTCGATTTGTTAGGAAGTTGAAGATCCATCTCCCCACTTTCCCAGTTATTCCTTTAGCACGTATTTTATGGGCTATTACGCCATGATCGCATTTGTCAAATGCTTTTGCAAAGTCTGTGTATATTACATCTGCATTCTGATTTTCTTCCAGTGCATCCAAGGCCATGTCATAGTGATCCAGTAGTTGTGAGAGGCAGGAGCGACCTGCCCTGAACCCATGTTGCCCTGGATTGTACAGATTTTGGGAATCCAGGTGATTTGCAATCCTGCTTCTTAGCACTCTTTCAAAGATTTTTATGATGTGGGACGTCAGAGCTATTGGTCTATAGTTCTTAGCTAATGCTTTGCTGCCACCTTTATGGAGTGGGGCTATATCCGTTGTTTTAAGTGACTGTGGAATTTCACCCATGTCCAAGCTCCTCCTCCATAGTGTACTTAGGGCACGCGAGAGGGGTTTCTTGCAGTTCTTAATGAAAACAGAGTTCCACGAGTCTGGGCCCGGGGCTGAGTGCATAGGCATGTTGTCAATGGCTTTTTCGAAATCTATCGGAGTTAGGGTAATGTCGGAAATCTGGCATACATTTATGGAGTTTTGAGGCTCATTCATGAAGAAATCATTTGGGTCGTCGATCCTCAGACCGATTAGTGGTTCACTAAACACAGAGTCGTACTGGGATTTCAATATTTCACTCATTTCCTTGTTGTCATCTGTGTAAGTCCCATCCTGTCTGAGTAAGGGCCCGATACTAGATGTGGTATTTGCCTTGTTTTTGGCATATGAAAAGAAATATTTTGAGTTTCTTTCAATTTCACTAATAGCTTTAAGCTCCTCCTGCCTCTCCTGGTTCCTGTAAGAGTCATTTAACTTAGGTTCGATAGTTTCCACTTCCCTGGTCAGCGCCTCCTTTCGTGTATCAGATATTCTAGCACTCCTGAGGAGCTCAGTGACTCTTCGTCGTCTTCTGTAGAGGGAGCGTCTTTCTCTCTCCAGTTTACTCCTGCTCTTCTTTCTTAGGGGAATATGCCTAGAACATGCTTCGGCTGCCAGGAAGTTGATCCTTTCAAGGCACTGGTTTGGATCCATGTCATTTAAGACATCTTCCCAACATGTTTCGTTTAGGACATGGTTTACCTGGTCCCAGTTGATGTTCTTGTTGTTGAAGTTGTATTTTGTGAAGACACCTTCACAGGTACATGCATTCTGCTGATCAGGACCCCTATGCATGTACGTCTGGACTTCGATTAGGTTGTGATCGGAATTAGTTGTTTTTGATATTCTTATGTCTCATATCAGGTCCTCATTATTTGTGAAGATAAGGTCAAGTGTGTTTTCTAGTCTTGTTGGCTCCACTATCTGCTGGCTTAAGGTGTGTTTTTCGCAGAGACTTAGTAGCTCATGTGTGTGTGACCTTTCATCTGCGCTACCTCCGGGGATTGTTTCAGCTATAACATTATTTGCTACATTGTTCCATTTTGTATGCCTTAGGTTGAAATCACCAAGCAGTAAGATGTTTGGAGATGGAGCTGGAAGGTTTTCCAAACGGTAATCAATTTTCAGTAGCTGTTCCTTGAACTGTTGTGAGGTTGCATCTGGTGGCTTGTATACAACCACAATGACTGCGTGTTATTTGTGTATTGTTCCAGTCATGGTTTCGTGCGTTTTTTGTTCATTACATGTTCACTTCTCTTCGTTAAAGAAAATTTCTCTAGTGTACGTGATGTACCCAGGGAAAGAGTTGAACCATCAGTGATTAAATAGGAAACGGATGAAACGTGAACCCATGGCAGGTGAGTTCTAAAACTCACAGGCCAGTGCGCTAACCACTGGACCAACTGGCTCTAATAAGATTCATCCAACTGGGTATATTTCTGTACATAATTTGTTTCTAATGTGTTATTACGATTTCGGGAGTGATGATGGCGGCCTTGAAGCGACTTGAGGTAGAGCACAACACTGCCACACTGGTGTGAGATTCGTCTGTAACAACCTTCATTTGTGGTCACAGTGGTGGTCCATGCTAATCTCCCTATAGTGAATAGGAATATACCAGGTTGGATGATTACTGTTAGAGAGCCAGCTGGCCCAGTGGTTAGCGCACTGTCCTGCCAGTTTCAGAACTCACTTGCCATGGCTTCAAGCTCCACTCCTTCCCTGATTTGTTTGCAGTCGTGCTATTATGATTTCGTGAGTAATGATGTTAACATTTGCCAGCGGTTCTTCAGCGGGCATTGCCACTTCATCTTCAAGTATTTCACACGACTGAGACTTGTGACGTGGTGCTTGTCACTCAGCGAGGACCTGCACTCGGCTGAGACTTGTGACGTGGTGCTTGTCACTCAGCGAGGACCCGCACTCGGCTGAGACTTGTGACGTGGTGCTTGTCACTCAGCGAGGACCTGCACTCGGCTGAGACTTGTGACGTGGTGCTTGTCACTCAGCGAGGACCTGCACTCGGCTGAGACTTGTGACGTGGTGCTTGTCACTCAGCGAGGACCCGCACTCGGCTGAGACTTGTGACGTGGTGCTTGTCACTCAGCGAGGACCTGCACTCGGCTGAGACTTGTGACGTGGTGCTTGTCACTCAGCGAGGACCTGCACTCGGCTGAGACTTGTGACGTGGTGCTTGTCACTCAGCGAGGACCTGCACTCGGCTGAGACTTGTGACGTGCTGCTTGTCACTCAGCGAGGACCTGCACTCGGCTGAGACTTGTGACGTGGTGCTTGTCACTCAGCGAGGACCCGCACTCGGCTTTTCACCCTGAATTATTCTTGTAAATCACACAGTTCTAACATCAGATGGAATCGCAAAAAACAAGTGTTAATCTTTAGGATCACCTAAAGTTGGCCATTTCCCCTTCCTTCCTTCCTTCCTTCCTTCCTTCCTTCCCTCCTTCCTTCCTTCCCTCCTTCCTTCCTTCCCTCCTTCCTTCCCTCCCTCCTTCCTTCCCTCCTTCCTTCCTTCCCTCCCTCCTTCCTTCCCTCCTTCCTTCCCTCCTTCCTTCCTTCCCTCCTTCCTTCCTTCCCTCCTTCCTTCCTTCCCTCCTTCCTTCCTTCCCTCCTTCCTTCCTTCCCTCCCTCCTTCCTTCCCTCCTTCCTTCCCTCCTTCCTTCCTTCCTTCCTTCCCTCCTTCCTTCCCTCCTTCCTTCCCTCCTTCCTTCATTGTACCGTTGCTTCTGCCTAACATTGTACCGTTGCTTCTGCCTAACATTGTACCGTTGCTTCTGCCTAACATTGTACCGTTGCTTCTGCCTAACATTGTACCGTTGCTTCTGCCTAACATTGTACCGTTGTTTCTGCCTAACATTGTACCGTTGCTTCTGCCTAACATTGTACCGTTGCTTCTGCCTAACATTGTACAGTTGCTCCTGCCTAACATTGTACCGTTGCTTCTGCCTAACATTGTACCGTTGCTTCTGCCTAACATTGTACCGTTGTTCCTGCCTAACATTGTACCGTTGCTCCTGCCTAACATTGTACCGTTGCTGCTCCTGCCTAACATTGTACCGTTGCTCCTGCCTAACATTGTACCGTTGCTGCTCCTGCCTAACATTGTACCGTTGCTTCTGCCTAACATTGTACCGTTGCTGCTCCTGCCTAACATTGTACCGTTGCTTCTGCCTAACATTGTACCGTTGCTGCTCCTGCCTAACATTGTACCGTTGCTTCTGCCTAACATTGTACAGTTGCTCCTGCCTAACATTGTACCGTTGCTTCTGCCTAACATTGTACAGTTGCTCCTGCCTAACATTGTACCGTTGCTTCTGCCTAACATTGTACCGTTGCTGCTCCTGCCTAACATTGTACCGTTGCTTCTGCCTAACATTGTACCGTTGCTGCTCCTGCCTAACATTGTACCGTTGCTGCTCCTGCCTAACATTGTGCCGTTGCTGCTCCTGCCTAACATTGTACCGTTGCTCCTGCCTAACATTGTACCGTTGCTGCTCCTGCCTAACATTGTACCGTTGCTCCTGCCTAACATTGTACCGTTGCTGCTCCTGCCTAACATTGTACCGTTGCTCCTGCCTAACATTGTACCGTTGCTGCTCCTGCCTAACATTGTACCGTTGCTCCTGCCTAACATTGTACCGTTGCTGCTCCTGCCTAACATTGTACCGTTGCTCCTGCCTAACATTGTACCGTTGCTGCTCCTGCCTAACATTGTACCGTTGCTGCTCCTGCCTAACATTGTACCGTTGCTCCTGCCTAACATTGTACCGTTGCTGCTCCTGCCTAACATTGTACCGTTGCTCCTGCCTAACATTGTACCGTTGCTGCTCCTGCCTAACATTGCACCGTTGCTCCTGCCTAACATTGTACCGTTGCTTCTGCCTAACATTGTACCGTTGCTCCTGCCTAGCATTGTACCGTTGCTGCTTCTGCTTAACATTGTACCGTTGCTCCTGCCTAACATTGTACCGTTGCTGCTCCTGCCTAACATTGTACCGTTGCTCCTGCCTAACATTGTACCGTTGCTGCTTCTGCCTAACGTTGTACCGTTGCTCCTGCCTAACATTGTACCGTTGCTTCTGCCTAACATTGTACCGTTGCTTCTGCCTAACATTGTACCGTTGCTGCTCCTGCCTAACATTGTACCGTTGCTTCTGCCTAACATTGTACCGTTGCTGCTCCTGCCTAACATTGTACCGTTGCTTCTGCCTAGCATTGTACCGTTGCTTCTGCCTAACATTGTACCGTTGCTGCTCCTGCCTAACATTGTACCGTTGCTGCTCCTGCCTAACATTGTACCGTTGCTGCTCCTGCCTAACATTGTACCGTTGCTGCTCCTGCCTAACATTGTACCGTTGCTGCTCCTGCCTAACATTGTACCGTTGCTGCTCCTGCCTAACATTGTACCGTTGCTGCTCCTGCCTAACATTGTACCGTTGCTGCTCCTGCCTAACATTGTACCGTTGCTGCTCCTGCCTAACATTGTACCGTTGCTGCTCCTGCCTAACATTGTACCGTTGCTGCTCCTGCCTAACATTGTACCGTTGCTGCTCCTGCCTAACATTGTACCGTTGCTGCTCCTGCCTAACATTGTACCGTTGCTGCTCCTGCCTAACATTGTACCGTTGCTGCTCCTGCCTAACATTGTACCGTTGCTGCTCCTGCCTAACATTGTACAGTTGCTGCTCCTGCCTAACATTGTACCGTTGCTGCTCCTGCCTAACATTGTACCGTTGCTGCTCCTGCCTAACATTGTACCGTTGCTGCTCCTGCCTAACCTTGTACCGTTGCTGCTCCTGCCTAACATTGTACCGTTGCTGCTCCTGCCTAACATTGTACCGTTGCTGCTCCTGCCTAACATTGTACCGTTGCTGCTCCTGCCTAACATTGTACCGTTGCTGCTCCTGCCTAACATTGTACCGTTGCTGCTCCTGCCTAACATTGTACCGTTGCTTCTGCCTAACATTGTACCGTTGCTGCTCCTGCCTAACATTGTACCGTTGCTGCTCCTGCCTAACATTGTACCGTTGCTGCTCCTGCCTAACATTGTACCGTTGCTTCTGCCTAACATTGTACCGTTGCTGCTCCTGCCTAACATTGTACCGTTGCTGCTCCTGCCTAACATTGTACCGTTGCTGCTCCTGCCTAACATTGTACCGTTGCTGCTCCTGCCTAACATTGTACCGTTGCTGCTCCTGCCTAACATTGTACCGTTGCTGCTCCTGCCTAACATTGTACCGTTGCTGCTCCTGCCTAACATTGTACCGTTGCTGCTCCTGCCTAACATTGTACCGTTGCTGCTCCTGCCTAACATTGTACCGTTGCTGCTCCTGCCTAACCTTGTTCACACCTTGTTTACACAGCATATATTTGAAGAATCGTACAGCCATTATCATTTGTTTTTTAATCTTTACGAGAGAGATAGGGGAGAGAGAGAGAGAGAGAGAGAGAGAGAGAGAGAGAGAGAGAGAGAGAGAGAGAGAGCAATGAAGTGTGATAGCAAATGAGAATGAGCCAGAGCATAAATATGAGAAAATGAAAGAGTTACTGTACATAATTCTTGTTGTCCTCCATGTTGCTCTTTCATTCACTACCACCTACTTATACAGTGCTGCTTGTAATCTGCTTGAACCATTGATCAGTCATCTTCACCCAGAAGCCTACCATATTTTCCCACACTCAATGCAGCCTAGAGGAAGGACTCGGATGATCAGAAATATATTTCCAGAAATCACGTCAGTGCAGTAATTTTATTCTGTACTGACGAACTTCAGAATATAAAGACAGAGCTGTAAAACATATAGGGACTGCGTTTCGCTCTGCGTAATGCTTGACAATGAGCGAAACGTTGTCCCAATAAAAGCTTGAAAGCTTGTTCTGAAATCTATCTCCGGCAGTGCGGTGTTTCATCCAAACTTCCAAGTAGCTCCGCAAACCTTTGAAATAGCGAGATGTTGAAACACAGTGTTTACAGTATACGTTAGGTAAAAGGACACAAGTGCAACTAATGCGACTTTTTATTGTGGTAACGGTATTGACGGTAATTCTAGCAACTATATTACAGTATACTACGTTATATCAAAATTAGAATATGCAGATTTATAAGGCGTTTTCAAAATCAAGATAAATAATTCATACTACAAAACAGATCCCACGTAAACAAATAGGAATTATGAAGAAAGAAAACACAATAGAAGGTCACCATTGGTATCTAGGGGAGATCTATCAGCATTCATGATCAGATGTTGCAAGGAAATAGGTAAATAGGTGATGATTTTGCACCTAAGGCAGGAGGAACAAACCAGTGTTTACCTAGTTGAAGCAGTGCAGAAAGTACTTGATAGCTACCAAATGTCAAATTCATCATAGAAGGCACCGAAAAGAGCATAGCTCTGGTTTTGTAACTACAGGTAAGACCACTGAGTTAAGCTGGCAAGTGAGCGGTGTTTCTGCGTAGTCTGTCAAGGGCTACTATTGGGTATACCAGCGCGACAGTGTGGTGTACCAAATAGAAAACACCCTAGATCCCTATTCGGTTTCTCTAGGGCTGGGTATACTACAGTCTGGGCAACCAAATAGAAAACACCCTAGTTCCCTATTCGGTTTCTATAGGGCTGCGTATACCAAATAAATTTTCCAGAGATATCTCATTACCAGTGCCACAGTTTGGACTACCAAATAGAAACACCCTAGTTTCCTATTTGGTATCTCTGGGGCTGGGTATACCAAATAAATTTTCCTGAGGGGTCTCATTAGCAGCGATACAGTCTTGTCTACCAAACAGAAAACGCCCTAGTTCCCTATTTGGTTTCTCTAGGGCTGGGTATACCAAACAAATTTTCCAGAAAGGTCTCATTGGCAGCGCGACAGTCTGGTCTACGAAATAGAAAACACCTTAGTTCTGTATTCGGTTTCTCTACGGCTGGGTATACCAAATAAATTTTCTAGAGGGGTCTCATTAGCATCGCCTCATCCTGTTCTACTAAATCGAAAGCACGCTAGGTCCCTATTCGATTTCTCAAGGGCCGGGTACACTACAGTCTGGTCTACCAAACAGAAAACAACCTAGTTTCCTAATTGGTTTCTCTAGGGCTGGATATACCAAATAAATTTTCCAGAGGAGTCTCATTAGCAGCGCCTCACTCTAGTCTACCAAACAGAAAACACCCTAGTTCCCTATTCGGTTTCTCTAGGGCTGGATATACCAAATAATTTTTTCAGAGTGGTATCACTAGCATCGCCTCAGCCTGATCTACCAAATATAAAACACCCTAGATCCCTATTCGGTTTCTCTATGGCTGGGTATACAAAAGTTTTCCAGAGATATTTCATTAGCAGTGCCACAGTCTGGTTTACCAAATAGAAAACATCCTAGTTCCCTATTTGGTTTCTTTAGGGCATGTTGTACCAAATAAATTTTCCCCAGATATTTCATTAGCAGTGCCACAGTCTGGTCTACCATATAGAAAACACCCTAGTTCCCTATTTGGTATCTCAGGGGATGGGAATACCAAATAAATTTTCCAGAGGGGTCTCATTAGCAGTGATATAATCTTGGAAACTGTTGGGAATATCATGTAGAAAATTTGGAACATAGAAATACAGATATAGTGTGGAGTTTCCAAGGTTATATTTCAGATGGTTGAGGACGGGCTGGGGCACTTAAGGAGGATGAAACAGAATAGGATGACCAAGAGAGTGTAGGAATAAGGGGTGGAAGGCTCGTTTCGTGAGGAGAAATTGGAGAATTTCTCCCAATGTGTTTTTTAGTCGTGACTCACCCACTGTTGCTGTTGATCGTTTGGCCAAAACTTCCTTTGGCTTACCACCCGCACCTGTTTCCTAATATTATGTTTATTTTTTCTCTAAAATCTACCTTGTCCATTATTATCGCATTTGCTTTGTCTGTTTCGTAAGGTGAAGTCCAGGATCTTTCCTTAATTCATGGTATAACTTAACAAATATTTGAGGACAGTTGTGTTGCAGAGGTCTGAGTGTTTGCAAACTTAGCAAATGCGATAATAATTATGAGCAAGGTAGATTATAGGAGAAAAATAACATATTACTGGAAGACGGGTACTGACGTGCCCCATGACAAAATATATACAATTAAAGTTTCTACGCACCACTTGAAAATCAAAGGAATATTTTTTCGTATACTGGTTAGTGCCTGGCAGTGTACCATAGGAACCAGGGAGCCTGGCCTCAGGCAGGTCCGCGAGAGTAGGAAAACTTTTGCAAGTAGGTCACTCGTAAATTATGTCTGAAACCAGTGTCTGGCGAATTCCTTAAATGTAGCTAGAAATGGGTAACAATCGTGAACTCAACGAGTAACACTGTTTACATGACACTTAAAATGCAATAGTTATTATATTCACGTTGTGCTGACGAGATATCTATTAGATTTTAATAATAAAAATATAATATCTTTATTTACTACAAGTACATGTACAAGGTATACAGTCCTAGCTGACATCACTGACATACTACAAGTACATGTACAAGGTATACAGTCCTAGCTGACATCACTGACATACTACAAGTACATGTACAAGGTATACAGTTCTAGCTGACATCACTGACATACTACAAGTACATGTACAAGGTATACAGTTCTAGCTGACATCACTGACATACTACAAGTACATGTACAAGGTATACAGTTCTAGCTGACATCACTGACATACTACTATATAGAAAGCTGCTTGTTATGCTGAACATTTCGGGCAAATTAGGTCAATTTTGTCCCAGGATGCGACCCACACCAGTTTACTAACACTCAGGTTCCCATTTTACTGATGGGGACCATAAACAACCGGTGTAAAGAAACACGCCCATTGTTTCTACCCTTGCAGGGAATCGAACCCAGACCCTCGCCGTGTGAAGCGAGAAATTTAGCCACCAGGCACATATTCCGCTGAAGCGGTATTTGTGCATCCCATGTCCAGCCTGTGGATGGTAGCGGGTACCTGATTATGCACCACATTATCAGTCCTGTAGACGGTAGCGGTTGTGCACCCTATATCAATCTTGTGGACAGCAGCATAACAGCATGTATGTATGTGTCTATGCATATATATATATATATATATATATATAGATATATATATATATATATATATATATATATATATATATATATATATATATATATATATGCATACACACATACATACAGCGAGGTGTAATATCGTCCTTATATGCCTTCCTGTTAACCTTTTATTTTTATAGTTCCTTGATAATGTGAGAAATCACGAAAGCGCTTGGAATTTCGCCATTTTTCACAGTGGTTGGGTCTGCATATTGTGAAATCACTTGTTTACTGTGATCTTATTGCACAAACACACATACATATTCGTTATGCTGCCGTCCACAAGTTTAATCAATTAATATATTAGACTTTAAGGCGTTAATGTGGTTGTAAACGTCATTTTGGGCTTGTATGAATTATTTGTTTATCGTAAGTGGTGTAGTTTTACAGCTGGCCGGTGGTATTGTTCAAACCTAGATTGTTATACCACAAACCTGGTCCTTATCTTATCCTGCCAAAGTAGCAGCTGTAGGTGTAAGAGTTGGTATGGATGTTGGAGGTGGTGTAAGTGCGGTAGGTGGTGTAACTGCAGTATGTGGTGTAAGTGCAGTAGGTGGTGTAAGTGCGGAAGGTGGTGGGTGTAACTGCAGTATGTGGTGTAAGTGCAGTAGGTGGAGTGCGGAAGGTGGTGGGTGTAACTGCAGTATGTAGTGTAAGTGCAGTAGGTGGTGGGTGTAACTGCAGTATGTGGTGTAAGTGCAGTAGGTGGTGTAAGTGCGGTAGGTGGTGTAAGTGCAGTAGGTGGTGTAAGTGCAGTAGGTGGTGTAAGTGCGGTAGGTGGTGTAACTGCAGTATGTGGTGTAAGTGCGGTAGGTGGTGTAAGTGCGGTAGGTGGTGTAAGTGCAGTGGGTGGTGTAAGTGCAGTAGGTGGTGTGAGTGCAGTAGGTGGTGTGAGTGCAGTAGGTGGTGTAAGTGCAGTAGGTGGTGTAAGTGCAGTAGGTGGTGTAAGTGCAGTGGGTGGTGTAACTGCGGTAGGAGTTGTAAGTGCGGTAGGAGTTGTAAGTGCGGTAGGAGTTGTAAGTGCGGTAGGTGTTGTAAGTGCGGTAGGTGTTGTAAGCGCGGTAGGTGTTGTAAGTGCGGTAGGTGTTGTAAGTGCGGTAGGTGTTGTAAGCGCGGTAGGTGTTGTAAGCGCGGTAGGTGTTGTAAGTGCGGTAGGTGTTGTAAGTGCGGTAGGTGTTGTAAGTGCAGTAGGTGGTGTAAGTGCAGTAGGTGGTGTAACTGCGGTAGGTGGTGTGAGTGCAGTAGGTGGTGTAACTGCGGTAGGTGGTGTGAGTGCAGTAGGTGGTGTAACTGCGGTAGGGGGTGTGAGTGCAGTAGGTGGTGTAACTGCGGTAGGTGGTGTAACTGCGTGTGCAGTAGGTGGTGTGACTGCGTGTGCAGTAGGTGGTGTAACTGCGTGTGCAGTAGGTGGTGTAACTGCGTGTGCAGTTGGTGGTGTAACTGCGTGTGCAGTAGGTGGTGTAACTGCGTGTGCAGTAGGTGGTGTAACTGCGTGTGCAGTAGGTGGTGTAACTGCGTGTGCAGTAGGTGGTGTAACTGCGTGTGCAGTAGGTGGTGTAACTGCGTGTGCAGTAGGTGGTGTAACTGCGTGTGCAGTAGGTGGTGTAACTGCGTGTGCAGTAGGTGGTGTAACTGCGTGTGCAGTAGGTGGTGTAACTGCGTGTGCAGTAGGTGGTGTAACTGCGTGTGCAGTAGGTGGTGTAACTGCGTGTGCAGTAGGTGGTGTAACTGCGTGTGCAGTAGGTGGTGTAACTGCGGTAGGTGGTGAGTGCAGTAGGTGGTGTAACTGCGGTAGGTGGTGTGAGTGGGGGAATGAATTCTCAGATGCAGTGTGCGCCCAACATGTCGTACCGCACACGGGGATTGGTGCTCTGAGCCGCTTTACTGCCTTGTAAACACCATCTTCACTCTCAGAAACCCTTGAAATCACAGGATAAAAGGGGAAATTTCCAATGCTTAATGCGTACATGACGAATACTTAAAATTTGTCGCATTCGCATTTAATGTAGTGGTGGATAAGTGTGAGGATAGTTAAAGCTTCCAGCCAGTATTGGTAACTGACATTAGACAGCTATATACGTAATACTCACACGTAATACTTAAGAGTTACGATCCAGTTACCAATATTAGGAACACCGCAGTACTAGGCACCTCCACTTAAACTCCAGAGGAGGTAGCGGCCCTATTTGCATCCTATTATTTTTAGTATAATTATTCTATAATGTTTAAAATGTAAATCATTCGTCTCAGTAAAGTTACTTGGCAGTGTTGGTCTCCCTCTCTAGTGTTGGTCTCCCTCTCTAGTGTTGGTCTCCCTCTCTACCACCTAACTAATGTCTATTCATTATGTTTTGTTAAATTCTGCTTTGTTTTTTATATTTTCATTAGCTGTGGTAGAAGTTACGTCTCAGAACCAGAAATACCCGAGTTTGATTACCAGGTAAGGTGAGACGTATGGACAAGTCCCTTTGCTCACTTAGGTACTACTAGGTACAGTACCTTACCTCAGGTACTTTACCTAGTAGACTTTAAGATAGCTCCTTAGTGGATTAATCTGTCGCAGTGACATTATCCTTCAGTGAGACTCACAACAGAGTCTTATACCTTATTTATATCCGACTTACCTTTGATGAGTTCCGAGAGTTTTCTACATCCGGAGCTCGGCCATAGGCCAGGCTTGCATGGCCAACCAGGCTGTTGCTGCTGGTGGTCCACCCGCCACCAGTTTTACAGATGTAATCATATCACCCGGAGAATGTAGTTAAATTTACATTATTAGTGATCGTAAAAAAATTAAAAAGAGTGAGGCCGCAAAGCTTTGATGTTGTTATAATCAAATTATATTATAATAATCAAATTTAGCGCTAAACCCGTAACGGTCACAGCGCTGCAATCCCTTCCAATCAGACTTAAGAAACTCTCAGTCCTCAGGCGATGTATGATCCCCATGTTTCTGCGCTTCCTCAGATCAGTTAAATTTAGTATTTTTTATTACTTCTGTCTATGACAGTGACAACTATTTTTCTGTAAAGTGCATTATATAATTAGTATAGGAAGAATTGATATTTTAAACTATAGAAAGTTCCCTTGTCATGCGGAGCATTTCAGGCAGGATATTGCATACATTGTAAGTGTCTTCATTGATATTCTTTACCAGTCTTAGCTCCCGGATCCCTTGCGCAATCCGATTGAACTGTCTCAGGTTACACAGTGAGTTGATACCTAGTGTTAGTACCTCAGGTTACACAGTGAGTTGATACCTAGTGTTAGTGTCTCAGGTTACACAGTGAGTTGATACCTAGTGTTAGTGTCTCAGGTTACACTGAGTTGATACCTAGTGTTAGTGTCTCAGGTTACACAGTGAGTTGATACCTAGTGTTAGTACCTCAGGTTACACAGTGAGTTGATACCTAGTGTTAGTGTCTCAGGTTACACTGAGTTGATACCTAGTGTTAGTGTCTCAGGTTACACAGTGAGTTGATACCTAGTGTTAGTGTCTCAGGTTACACAGTGAGTTGATACCTAGTGTTAGTGTCTCAGGTTACACAGTGAGTTGATACCTAGTGTTAGTGTCTCAGGTTACACAGTGAGTTGATACCTAGTGTTAGTGTCTCAGGTTACACAGTGAGTTGATACCTAGTGTTAGTGTCTCAGATTACACAGTGAGTTGATACCTAGTGTTAGTGTCTCAGGTTACACAGTGAGTTGATACCTAGTGTTAGTGTCTCAGGTTACACAGGGAGTTGATACCTAGTGTTAGTACCTCAGGTTACACAGTGAGTTGATACCTACTGTTAGTGTCTCAGGTTACACAGGGAGTTGATACCTAGTCTTAGTGTCTCAGGTTACACAGTGAGTTGATACCTAGTGTTAGTACCTCAGGTTACACAGGGAGTTGATACCTAGTGTTAGTGTCTCAGGTTACACAGTGAGTTGATACCTAGTGTTAGTACCTCAGGTTACACAGTGAGTTGATACCTAGTGTTAGTGTCTCAGGTTACACAGGGAGTTGATACCTAGTGTTAGTGTCTCAGGTTACACAGGGAGTTGATACCTAGTGTTAGTACCTCAGGTTACACAGTGAGTTGATACCTACTGTTAGTGTCTCAGGTTACACAGGGAGTTGATACCTAGTCTTAGTGTCTCAGGTTACACAGTGAGTTGATACCTAGTGTTAGTACCTCAGGTTACACAGGGAGTTGATACCTAGTGTTAGTGTCTCAGGTTACACAGTGAGTTGATACCTAGTGTTAGTACCTCAGGTTACACAGTGAGTTGATACCTAGTGTTAGTGTCTCAGGTTACACAGGGAGTTGATACCTAGTGTTAGTACCTCAGGTTACACAGTGAGTTGATACCTAGTGTTAGTGTCTCAGGTTACACAGGGAGTTGATACCTAGTGTTAGTGTCTCAGGTTACACAGTGAGTTGATACCTAGTGTTAGTACCTCAGGTTACACAGTGAGTTGATACCTAGTGTTAGTACCTCAGGTTACACAGTGAGTTGATACCTAGTGTTAGTGTCTCAGGTTACACAGGGAGTTGATACCTAGTGTTAGTACCTCAGGTTACACAGTGAGTTGATACCTAGTGTTCGTGTCTCAGGTTACACAGGGAGTTGATACCTAGTGTTAGTGTCTCAGGTTACACAGTGAGTTGATACCTAGTGTTAGTACCTCAGGTTACACAGTGAGTTGATACCTAGTGTTAGTACCTCAGGTTACACAGTGAGTTAATACCTAGTGTTAGTGTCTCAGGTTACACAGTGAGTTGATACCTAGTGTTAGTACCTCAGGTTACACAGTGAGTTGATACCTAGTGTTAGTGTCTCAGGTTACACAGTGAGTTGATACCTAGTGTTAGTACCTCAGGTTACACAGTGAGTTGATACCTAGTGTTAGTACCTCAGGTTACACAGTGAGTTGATACCTAGTGTTAGTACCTCAGGTTACACAGTGAGTTGATACCTAGTGTTAGTACCTCAGGTTACACAGTGAGTTGATACCTAGTGTTAGTACCTCAGGTTACACAGTGAGTTGATACCTAGTGTTAGTGTCTCAGGTTACACAGTGAGTTGATACCTAGTGTTAGTACCTCAGGTTACACAGTGAGTTGATACCTAGTGTTAGTACCTCAGGTTACACAGTGAGTTGATACCTAGTGTTAGTACCTCAGGTTACACAGTGAGTTGATACCTAGTGTTAGTGTCTCAGGTTACACAGTGAGTTGATACCTAGTGTTAGTACCTCAGGTTACACAGTGAGTTGATACCTAGTGTTAATGTCTCAGGTTACACAGTGAGTTGATACCTAGTGTTAGTACCTCAGGTTACACAGTGAGTTGATACCTAGTGTTAGTACCTCAGGTTACACAGTGAGTTGATACCTAGTGTTAGTACCTCAGGTTACACAGTGAGTTGATACCTAGTGTTAGTACCTCAGGTTACACAGTGAGTTGATACCTAGTGTTAGTACCTCAGGTTACACAGTGAGTTGATACCTAGTGTTAGTACCTCAGGTTACACAGTGAGTTGATACCTAATGTTAGTACCTCAGGTTACACAGTGAGTTGATACCTAGTGTTAGTACCTCAGGTTACACAGTGAGTTGATACCTAGTGTTAGTGTCTCAGGTTACACAGTGAGTTGATACCTAGTGTTAGTACCTCAGGTTACACAGTGAGTTGATACCTAGTGTTAATGTCTCAGGTTACACAGTGAGTTACCTGGAGGTTACCTGGAGGTTATTCCGGGGATCAACGCCCCCGCGGCCCGGTCCACGACCAGGCCTCCCGATGGATCTGGGCCTGATCAACTAGGCTGTTACTGCTGGCCGCACGCAGTCCGACGTACGAGCCACAGCCCGGCTGATCCGGCACTGACTTTAGGTATCTGTCCAGCTCTCTCTTGAAGGCAGCCAGGGGTTTATTGGCAATTCCCCTAATGCTTGATGGGAGGCTGTTGAACAGTTTTGGGCCCCGGACACTTATGGTGTTTTCTCTTAGTGTACCAATGGCGCCCCTACTTTTTATTGGCGGCATTTTGCATCGCCTGCCCAGTCTTTTACTTTCGTAGGGAGTGATTTCTGTGTGCAGATTTGGGACCATTCCTTCCAAGATTTTCCAAGTGTAGATTATGATATATCTCTCCCTCCTGCGTTCCAACGAGTACAAGTCAAGTGCTTTTAAGCGTTCCCAGTAGTTAAGGTGCTTGACAGAACTTATACGTGCAGTAAAGGATCTCTGTACACTCTCTAGATCTGCGATTTCACCTGCTTTGTATGGAGATGTTAATGTACAGCAGTATTCCAGCCTAGAGAGAACAAGTGATTTGAAAAGGATCATCATGGGCTTGGCATCTCTCGTTTTGAAAGTTCTCATTATCCATCCTATCATTTTCTTTGCACGTGCGATCGTGGCACTGTTGTGATCCTTGAAAGTGAGATCCTCAGACATTACTACTCCCAGGTCCCTTACATTATTTTTCCGCTCTATTGTATGGCCGGAGTCAGTAGTATACTCTGTTCTAGTTATTATCTCCTCCAGTTTTCCATAACGGAGTAGTTGGAATTTGTCCTCATTGAACATCATATTGTTTACCGTTGCCCACTGGAAAACTTTGTTTATATCTTCTTGGAGGTTAACCGCGTCCTCAGCAGATGACAGCCTCATGCAGATCCTAGTATCATCCGCAAAGGATGATACGGTGCTGTGGTGTATATCTCTGTTTATGTCTGATATGAGGATAAGGAATAAGATGGGGGCGAGTACTGTGCCTTGTGGAACAGAGCTCTTCACTATGGCAGCCTCCGATTTAACTCTGTTGACCACTACTCTTTGTGTTCGATTTGTTAGGAAGTTGAAGATCCATCTCCCCACTTTCCCAGTTATTCCTTTAGCACGTATTTTATGGGCTATTACGCCATGATCGCATTTGTCAAATGCTTTTGCAAAGTCTGTGTTGATACCTAGTGTTAGTACCTCAGGTTACACAGTGAGTTGATACCTAGTGTTAGTACCTCAGGTTACACAGTGAGTTGATACCTAGTGTTAGTGTCTCAGGTTACACAGTGAGTTGATACCTAGTGTTAGTACCTCAGGTTACACAGTGAGTTGATACCTAGTGTTAGTACCTCAGGTTACACAGTGAGTTGATACCTAGTGTTAGTGTCTCAGGTTACACAGTGAGTTGATACCTAGTGTTAGTACCTCAGGTTACACAGTGAGTTGATACCTAGTGTTCGTGTCTCAGGTTACACAGTGAGTTGATACCTAGTGTTCGTGTCTCAGGTTACATAGTGAGTTGATACCTAGTGTTCGTGTCTCAGGTTACACAGTGAGTTGATACCTAGTGTTAATGTCTTAGGTTACACAGTGAGTTGATACCTAGTGTTAATTTCTCGGGTTACACAGTGAGTTGATACCTAGTGTTAATATCTCAGGTTACAAATCTAGGTGATATCTAGTGTTATTATCCCAGGTTACACATTAAAGCGATACAAGCTAGTGCCTCTATCAAACTTTCATGGAGTTTTACGTAAGTTGGTGTTGGGAGGTCTTACGAATGTTAGGTGGATGTGGAGGAGGCTCTTGAGGCAGGCACTTCAACATTATCTGGTCAGATCAGAGTGGGGATAAGTGATGTGTCGTTATGTTGATGTTTAAGTATGATAATATCTAGAAGGCACTCAGGCAAACTCACAGCTCGACTCAAGTTTTGGAGGTACTAAATATAATGTCTACTTTGAAGGTGGGGTGGATTATTATCAGTGGTGCAGTACTTGTTTAGTATATATGTATGACAATACCATTTATATGCAGCATCCCTCGGCCAAGCTAGTCACGTGACTTTCTTTTGAAACACTTATGTAGGCCGCAGGTCTCCCAGTAGTTACATCCCGAACTAATCACAGGCAGACGTGGTGGGCTGGACTCAGTTTTTGTCCCGTATTAGAGCCTCCATTTTGGTATCGTTGCTACCCTACACTTCTAATGAATCCCGCAACACTTATATTTAAGGGGAAGCACTAACCTGTAAGAATCTTGTGGCGCTTGAGGAATGAGAAGTAATCATACTGAGTCTGAAGATTATGGTAGCTCTTAATTCCTTGGTCCGAGAGCTTATCACACCAAGGAAGGTAGCATCTTGAAGGGGAGCAGTTGGGTGGAGATGTTACACTTAATTAACTTGTCATTGAACATTCTTGAGAAAAAGCTGAGAACTGAGTGGTGGTGGTGTGTTGTTTGGGTCACATAAGAACAACATAAGAAAGAAGGAACACTGCAACAGGCCTACTGACCCATGCGGAGCAGGTCCATGTCCCCCCCCCCCGGATAAGACCAATGACCCACCCAGTCTGGTCACCTAAACTCAAGGATGGAGCACTGCACCAGACCCAGCAGCACAAGCTAGTCAGGTCCAACTCACACCCACCCACACCCACTCATGTATTTATCTAACCTATTTTTAAAACTACACAACGTTTTAGCCTGAATAACTGTACTCGGGAGTTTGTTCCACTCATCCACAACTCTATTACCAAACCAGTGCTTTCCTATATCCTTCCTGAATTTGAATTTTTCCAACTTGAAACCATTGCTGCGAGTCCTGTCTTGGCTGGAAATTTTCAGCACTCTATTTACATCCCCTTTATTTATTCCTGTTTTCCATTTATACACCTCGATCATATTCCCCCTAATTCTACGCCTTTCGATAGAGTGCAGATTCAGGGCCCTCAGTCTATCCTCATAGGGAAGATTTCTGATACATGGGATCATCTTTGTCATCCTCCTCTGTACGTTTTCCAGAGCATTTATATCCATTCTGTAATACGGTGACCAGAACTGAGCAGCATAGTCTAAATGAGGCCTAACCAAGGATATATAGAGTTGAAGAACAACCTGAGGACTTCTATTGTTTATACTTCTAGATATGAAGCCAAAAATTCTGTTAGCTTTATTGCGAACACTAATGCACTGTTGTCTTAGTTTTAGATTACTGCTAACCAGAACTCCTAAATCTTTTTCGCAATCAGTAGTATTAAGATCTACATTATTTAAGTTTATATGTGGCATGGTTATTTAACTGTCCAACATTTAGAACTTTGCATTTGTCAATATTAAACTGCATCTGCCACTTCTCCGACCATTGCATCAGTCTAGTCAAATCATCCTGGAGTGCTTTAGTGTCCTCATTAGAATGAATTCGACGGCCTATTTTGGTGTCATCAGCAAATTTGCTTATGTCGCTATTTATTCCCTCATGTATGTCGTTTATGTAAATTGTGAACAACGGGCCCAACACTGACCCCTGAGAAACACCGCTTGTGACGTGCCCCCATTCTGATTTCTCCCTATTTATGCAAACTCTCTGCTGTCTATTTGTCAGCCATGCCTCTACCCAGGAAAAAATTTCTCCTGTTCCGTGTGCCTTAAGTTTCCTCAATAGCCTCTGGTGTGGAACTCTATCGAAAGCCTTACTGAAGTCCATATATACAATATCATATTCATTACCATGATCTACCTCCTCAAACCCCTTAGTGAAAAAAGTTAGTAAATTCGTAAGACAGGAACGCCCCTTTGTAAAACCGTGTTGAGATTTATTAATCAATCTGTGTCTGTCAAGATGGCTACGAATTGCTTCGGCAATTATTGATTCCATAAATTTTCCCACTATGGAGGTAAGGCTTATTGGTCTATAGTTTGAAGCCAAGGACCTGTCACCTGCCTTGTAAATAGGAATTACATTTGCCATTTTCCACTTATCAGGCACTATGCCAGTTTGTAGTGATATGTTAAAAAGATTAGCCAAAGGTATGCTAAGTTCCTCTTTACATTCTTTTAACACCCTTGCAAACAGTTCATCAGGGTCTGGGGATTTGTTAGGTTTTAGTTTTTCTATTTGTCTGAGGACCATGTCACTAGTTACCGCAATCCTACATAGTTTATTATCATCCTGTTCTACATAATCTATTATTTCAGGAATATCGCTAGTATTTTCCTGGGTGAAAACTGAGAGGAAGTAGGTATTTAGAATTTCACACATATCCTTATCACTGTCAGTGATCTGACCAGAGTTACTCTTAAGTGGGCCCTGTAATAGTGTGGAAACTACTAGTGTGTGAAGTAAGTACATGCTTGAGGGAGGTTCCTTGACCCTGCGAATCCCCTCAAGGGAAGTTCCTTGACGCTGGTGATGGGCTCTTGATCTAGGGAATTGGATGTGCGCTTCAGTTCCCAAAATTGAGCCTGAATACCTTTCATCCCCCCCCCCCACATGCACTGTATAATTCTACGGGTTTAGCGCTCCCCATGATTATAATCTTGACCCTGTTGATATGCTCTTGATCCCAGGAATTTGACGTCGTCCCCTTCCTTAGATTAAACTTAGTGCCTCCCATTCTCCAGGCACTGCATGACTGCACAGTGTTTGGCACTCCCCATGGATGTGATAATTTAGAGACGAAATTCATGTAGATATGTACTGTTGATATTTTACTGTTTTTATTGATTTCTTTAATAAGTTTTCAAGTGTCTTCGCTGTTTAATTATTTGTATTGCATTATCAGCACCTCCAAACTACTGGGACACTCCAGAACTGTAGGTGGGTGGCGCCAGAACTGTAGGTGGCTGGCGCCGAGAGCAACACTTAGGAACGAGTGTTGCTTGATAGGTGGAGCGGCGAGCAACACTCAGGACGAGTGTTGCTTGATGCTGGAAACTATGTTATCCTTCGTTTTTATAACTGAGTGAAACCTTACATCGGTACACCAGAGGTTGCTTAATTACTGAACCCACCACTGGTACACCAGAGGTTGCTTAATTACTGAACCCAGCACTGGTACACCAGAGATTGCTTAATTACTGAACCCACCACTGGTACACCAGAGGTTGCTTAATTACTGAACCCACCACTGGTACACCAGAGGTTGCTTAATTACTGAACCCACCACTGGTACACCAGAGGTTGCTTAATTACTGAACCCAGCACTGGTACACCAGAGATTGCTTAATTACTGAACCCACCACTGGTACACCAGAGGTTGCTTAATTACTGAGCCCAGCACTGGTACACCAGAGGTTGCTTAATTACTGAACCCAGCACTGGTACACCAGAGGTTGCTTAATTACTGAACCCACCACTGGTACACCAGAGGTTGCTTAATTACTGAACCCACCACTGGTACACCAGAGGTTGCTTAATTACTGAACCCAGCACTGGTACACCAGAGGTTGCTTAATTACTGAACCCACCACTGGTACACCAGAGGTTGCTTAATTACTGAACCCAGCACTGGTACACCAGAGGTTGCTTAATTACTGAACCCACCACTGGTACACCAGAGGTTGCTTAATTACTGAACCCACCACTGGTACACCAGAGGTTGCTTAATTACTGAACCCACCACTGGTACACCAGAGGTTGCTTAATTACTGAACCCACCACTGGTACACCAGAGGTTGCTTAATTACTGAACCCACCACTGGTACACCAGAGGTTGCTTAATTACTGAACCCACCACTGGTACACCAGAGGTTGCTTAATTACTGAACCCACCACTGGTACACCAGAGGTTGCTTAATTACTGAACCCACCACTGGTACACCAGAGGTTGCTTAATTACTGAACCCAGCACTGGTACACCAGAGGTTGCTTAATTACTGAACCCAGCACTGGTACACCAGAGGTTGCTTAATTACTGAACCCACCACTGGTACACCAGAGGTTGCTTAATTACTGAACCCACCACTGGTACACCAGAGGTTGCTTAATTACTGAACCCACCACTGGTACACCAGAGGTTGCTTAATTACTGAACCCACCACTGGTACACCAGAGGTTGCTTAATTACTGAACCCACCACTGGTACACCAGAGGTTGCTTAATTACTGAACCCACCACTGGTACACCAGAGGTTGCTTAATTACTGAACCCACCACTGGTACACCAGAGGTTGCTTAATTACTGAACCCAGCACTGGTACACCAGAGGTTGCTTAATTACTGAACCCACCACTGGTACACCAGAGGTTGCTTAATTACTGAACCCACCACTGGTACACCAGAGGTTGCTTAATTACTGAACCCACCACTGGTACACCAGAGGTTGCTTAATTACTGAACCCAGCACTGGTACACCAGAGGTTGCTTAATTACTGAACCCAGCACTGGTACACCAGAGGTTGCTTAATTACTGAACCCACCACTGGTACACCAGAAGTTGCTTAATTACTGAACCCAGCACTGGTACACCAGAGGTTGCTTAATTACTGAACCCACCACTGGTACACCAGAGGTTGCTTAATTACTGAACCCACCACTGGTACACCAGAAGTTGCTTAATTACTGAACCCAGCACTGGTACACCAGAGGTTGCTTAATTACTGAACCCAGCACTGGTACACCAGAGGTTGCTTAATTACTGAACCCAGCACTGGTACACCAGAGGTTGCTTAATTACTGAACCCAGCACTGGTACACCAGAGGTTGCTTAATTACTGAGCCCAGCACTGGTACACCAGAGGTTGCTTAATTATTGAACCCAGCACTGGTACACCAGAGGTTGCTTAATTACTGAACCCACCACTGGTACACCAGAGGTTGCTTAATTACTGAACCCACCACTGGTACACCAGAGGTTGCTTAATTACTGAACCCAGCACTGGTACACCAGAGGTTGCTTAATTACTGAACCCACCACTGGTACACCAGAGGTTGCTTAATTACTGAACCCAGCACTGGTACACCAGAGGTTGCTTAATTACTGAACCCACCACTGGTACACCAGAGGTTGCTTAATTACTGAACCCAGCACTGGTACACCAGAGGTTGCTTAATTACTGAACCCAGCACTGGTACACCAGAGGTTGCTTAATTACTGAACCCACCACTGGTACACCAGAGGTTGCTTAATTACTGAACCCACCACTGGTACACCAGAGGTTGCTTAATTACTGAACCCACCACTGGTACACCAGAGGTTGCTTAATTACTGAACCCACCACTGGTACACCAGAGGTTGCTTAATTACTGAACCCAGCACTGGTACACCAGAAGTTGCTTAATTACTGAACCGGGTTAACCCAGCAATGGTCCGCCAGTGGTTCCTTAATCACTAAGCGGTTCATCGTGTAAAACACTCGTCAGTAAATATTGTTCCTGATAAAAAAAATACCACCACCACTACTATTAGTAATCCAGCCAATAAGAACAACCACTGACACGATGATGTTCTGCCTTTGACCATGATTGAAGTTTCAGTAAAATTTTAATATTTGTTCTGAGTCAGGTTAGGTTAGATTAACGTATGTTTCCTTGTAATTACCCGGATGACCTACGTCTGGCAGCGCTGGGCGTATCATGAAATTTCGTTCGTTTCTACACGCACGACAACAAATATAGAGGATGAGTTGAAACACTGAAACAGGGAGTAAACAGCAAAAAAGGTAGTCATGGTGTGTGTGTACTTTTCAAAAGCATTTGATAAGTGCGACCATAGAGTGGTAGCTCGTTAAATAAGGTATAGTGATAGCTCGTTAAATAAGGTCTTAAGGTGTAGTGGTAGCTCGTTAAATAAGGTCTTAAGGTATAGTGATAGCTCGTTAAATAAGGTCTTAAGGTGTAGTGGTAGCTCGTTAAATGAGGTCATAAGGTGTAGTGATACCTTGTAAAATGAGTGTGGAAAATTTTGGATTTTCCTAAATTCAGCATGGGTAAATTTGAAGAATACAATTGTGTAATAAAATGTGATGCTGATTTGACCCTTTCGAGACATTTCGAGCGAGGGGGGGGGAGGTAGAAGAGCTGCTGAGTGACGCCGGGGGGTGACGCCATATTGAATTTAATGCGTGAAGACTGGACTGAGGTGTGCAGTGTGATCGGGCGTTATCGGAGGCCAAATTGGGTTGTTTCGGCCTGAATTTTTAATAGGAACCCGTGTTAATATCCCCTGCTGAAGAATTGGGACAGGAAATTTGCGGGACCTCAAGAATTATGTGTGAATGGCAGAACATCACTTACAGGGAAGTGCACCATTAGTCCTTGCATTTAGATCACTAGGTGGCCAGTTTAGGGTCTAGGTGTTAGGTAGGTGTTGTGTGATCCATCTACAGTAATTAAATGGTAAATGTTAATAACAATTATATTTTGTGTAGCCAGCAAGCCTGATCCTATACAGTCCACACAACTTTAATTACCAGAGTAAGTGGTTTTAATATTATAATCATTAATTTAATGTCAGGTCTAGCTTTTTGTGAGAGTGGTGAGGAAGTGGGCAGTCTAGGGAATTACAGTTGAGTGACCTACTGTGACTAAGTCCCACTTACCTTACCCAAATTACTTGCAGGTAATAATTCAGGTAATACCCTGTAAGTCTCCTGCAGGTGATTTTCTCGCATAATAATTTCACAAAATGAGGTCTTAAGGTTTAGTGATAGCGTGTAAAATGTGGTCTTAAGGGGTAAACGGTTAAGCACGTCAAGCGGATTCTAGTGATAATATACTAAACGAAATCCAATGTGGGTACTTGTGACCGGCTTCATGGGCTCCTGTACCCCCGTGGGCCGGTCTGAAATTAGGCTTCTTTGATTACCTGTTTAACCAGACAGTGGGTCGGCATGTTTACTCCTCTTGGCGTACATACACAAGAACAAGCCACAGTTTAGTGTTATCTTTTGATGATATAAAATATAAGCCTTACCTTACTAGTAGACACTACAAAACTGCAATCGGATATCAAAATTTTTGATTGGACAAAGAAAAAGCCTATCATGTTCATCGGTGAAAAATTGCAGCAGACTCTGAGACGATATTTACATTAAGCCCTAGAACCTAAGTAATTCTTAAATTCAACGCAAGAGGGGTGGCGGAGGCTCGATTTTTCGTTCGTTAATCATGAAACCACTAGCAGCATGCACCTGCATCCTGCTAGTGGTCATCGAAGAAATCAAAACAAGTACACATACTCGTATAACAGTGAGATATGGATGTCGAGGCAGGGGAGGGGGGGTGTAACTTACCAATTTCGTAACCATCACTGTTGTCTGGACAGCAGTTAAAGCAGTAACTCAGATTCTTGGTGGATACTCTCCACGTATACTGGCATGTCTTGTAGCCAAAGGCACCACCTATCCTTGTTATTCCTATCATTGTTAAAGGAACCTGATAGACTTAATTAATATAAAAGATATTTCCTTGTTTACTCAAGACGCTTCCTAGCCTTAATACAACACATTGTCCTGTCTTGGCTTCAAAACACACTTCCCAACCTTAAATTATTATTATTATAATCAAGGGGGAAGCGCTAAACCCGGAGGATTATACAGCGCCTGGGGGGGGGGGATGTGGAAGGCATTCAGGCTTAATTCGGGGAACTGGAGCACAGATCCAATTCCCTAAATCAAGAGCCCCTCACCAACATCAAGGAACCTTCCTTGAGGGGTCTCAACCTTAAAGCAATATGCTTCTTATAATTCTTACCAATTATAAATGTTGCAACTTGAGGTTCTTCGACTACAAGAGGTCATTAGCACTGGTCATTGTGCTAATTGGATGCCATCAGTCAGGAATACTGGAATGCCTAAACTGTGGACTAAAATACTATGCACATCTGGATGTATTACTGTTATTACAATCAAAACTAAGCGCTAAACCCACAAGGGTCATATCTCACATCTGGTGTATGTACAGTACACTGAGAGACATATACTTGCTTGTGCATACGCGACGGTTATCTAGTTATTTACCAGTTTCTGACCATCAACAGCGGTAGTGGCAGCTTAACATCAACAGAGGTTGATAATGGTGATGGCAGTGGTAAGGTGATGATACCTTGGATTACCAATAAATCCCTAGCTGTCTTCAAGACGGAACTCGACAGATTCCTCAAAACATTTCCTGATCAGCTTGGTTGCGGTGCATTCGTCGGACTGCGGGTGTCGGACAATAACAGCTTGATTGATCAGGACAGCAACCAGGAGTCTTGCTATGAGACCAGGTCACGGGGACGATGACCTCCAGAAGCGACTCCAGGTAAATAATGATGGCATAGGGAGTGGGAGCTTCCGTAGCAGTGATGGCAGCTTCGGTGGCAGAAGTGGTGGCAACGGTGTTGTTAATGCAGCAAACTTTCTACGTCTGACAGTGATGTGGCTCACTCCCGCTGCCAATGTTTACATCTCCATCCTTCTCTCAATCCTTCCCTCTCATTTCTTTCCTCTCATCCACCCTCACACACATTCTAGTGTTATGTGTTAAATCTCAGTAGAGTAGTATAAGCTCAGTAATAAAGTATGACTGCAGTGTGTCTGCATGATAACATTCAGAATGGTTACGTTGTAACACGTGGTGGGTTGCTGGCTGAGTAACTGCAGCAGTCTTGTATTGTGACTCGTGGAAAAACAAGCAGTGTATGTTGAAGACTTTAAGGATGTGCCAAAGTATATCAATCGGTTATTTTTTTCGGTATCGGTTAGAAACATTAACACTACCTCACGATTGAGAGTTACTCTTACACACGCACACACGTTCACACACAACACACACACACACACACACACACACACACACACACACACACACACACACACACACACACACACACACACACACACACACACACACACACACGTTCATACAAAGTGCAAAGGTTCGCAACAAGACTAGTCCCAGAGCTAAGGGGTATGTCCTACGAGGAGAGGTTAAGGGAAATCGACCTGACGACACTGGAGGACAGGAGAGATAGAGGGGACATGATAACGACATACAAAATACTGAGAGGAATTGACAAGGTGGACAAAGACAGGATGTTCCAGAGACTGGACACAGTAACAAGGGGACACAGTTGGAAGTTGAAGACACAGATGAATCACAGGGATGTTAGGAAGTATTTCTTCAGTCACAGAGTAGTCAGGAAGTGGAATAGTTTGGGAAGCGATGTAGTGGAGGCAGGATCCATACATAGCTTTAAGCAGAGGTATGATAAAGCTCACGGTTCAGGGAGAGTGACCTAGTAGCGACCAATGAAGAGGCGGGGCCAGGAGCTCGGACTCGACCCCTGCAACCTCAACTAGGTGAGTATACACACACACACACACACACACACACACACACACACACACACACACACACACACACACACACACACACACACACACACACACACACCTTCCTGTGTTAATTTAATCCCCGTCCGCGGTCTGGTCTGTTTGCAATCGTGTCATTACGATTTCGTGAGTCAAGCATTTCCTGGTATATCGATGTCATATTTTTTAAAACAATATATATATATATATATATATATATATATATATATATATATATATATATATATATATATATATATATATATATATATATATATATATATATATATATATATATATATATATATATATATATATATATATATATATATATATATATATATGTATGTATGTATAGGAAAAGCATCGGTATCGGACGATAATTGGGTATTGGTATCTAAAATTTTCGGTGTCCCATGCCTCTCTAAGATGGGTTGTATATCATGAGAGAGAGAATTAGGGGTTTAGCACTTAATTTGATTATGATAATAATAATAATATACTAATAGTTGAGACATTTACAATGTAAGAAGGTCGTTAAGACCACTGCTGGCATAAGCACTGTCATCGATCTGCTGCACTACGGTACCATACTAGTGCAGCAGCAGCAGGAAAAGCAGCAGCAGCAGCAGCAGCAGCAGCAAAAGCAGCAGCAGCAAAGCCTTCATAGATTCCCCGCAGCATATTTGTAGGCCTTTCAGAGGGAACGTCACCTAATATTACAGGGAGAGATCTACCGTTTAATGTTGCATGAACTTTAAATAATAGAAGAACACTGTAGTAGGCCTACTTGTTCATGCTAGGCTGCTCACATCCAACCGTTTTCACTTACGTAACTCAGTTTACTTAATCAGAAAATTAGAATGTTTGTTTTGTAGGTTGAGTGGAGTGAAAGTCATCAAAGTAAGGAACACAAGCTTCACCAAGTGGGTCACGAGAATTTTTTTCCAGATCTAGTGAATGAGTAATCTATCCGGCAAGTGTATACAAAGATACTCCATAACGATGCCACATTTTTACTTAGGGTTGGCACTTATGTTGGGTTGGTAGCGTACTCAGCTCACAATGAGTGTCCGTGGTTCGATCCCCGGCACGGGTGGAAACGTTGAGCATGTTTCCTTAACCTATCCCTGTTCAAGTAGGTAACTGGGAGTTAGTCGCCTGATGTGGGTGGCATCCTGGGGAGTGGTAGTATACATTATAGATAGGGCTGAGCTCTGTAATGAGCTGAGGTAAAGTAACAGCTCTTAACCTGTAAAATTGATTTGTGTAAAATAAAAGAAGGAGAACTATAAAATTAAAGCGATAAAATAGTGTGCCGCACGGACAGAAAACGAGCATCGTGTGGTTGGTATGACTGTCATGTTTCAACTGTCTATGACTGTCAACACCCACCCATTTGACTGTTTTTACAACAGTGTTATGTTGTCTGGGGCTGAGTGTCCGGGTTGAAACCGGAGCAAGCTTTTATGTTAGATTACGTTTCTATCAGTCCTAAGCGATACATAACCTAAAATAAAGGCTGACTGCATTACGTCTCAGTACCATTCCCATTTCTTCTCGTAAATGATGCTACTTGACAGTTTATTCCGCTCATCTACGGTGCTCTTTAAAAAAACACTGTTCATTTCTGAATGTAAATGTTGAATTTGTATTCGTGGTTGAGAGTCCAGTCTTGGTTAGTTATTTCCAACACCTTATTCTTAACTCATTTATGTATTCTGTCTTCAGTTTGTATGCATCTATTGAAATATAAACACTTAAGCAGTATAATGTGATCCTTTATTGACAACATTTCGCCCACGCAGTGGGCTTTATCAAGTCACAAACAGATCTACCTAGGTGAAATATACGTGAGTATATATAGGATGAAAATGCTGGGTCAGGTGGACAAAGCTGCATGTGACAATCTTCCGAGTGGGTAGCTTTTATGAATACTGACGATTACAGGAACAAAATGCTCAGTCTGCTTAATGACCCTGATACCTACAAACCTCACATCAAACCAAGTGGACAACCTTACGAAAACATTTCACAGGACTCAACGCATTCTGAGCGACTCAGAACAAGGAAGAAACTCCTGCACACAATTCCCAGCAACCCCAGACCTGCCAGAATGTACGGCCTGACCAAAACTCACAAGCCAGGTATCCCATTGAGGCCCATATCCTCGGGAATGGACAGTGCTCCTCAACTCTCAGGGATTCTCGCTAAACACCTCTCTAAACTCTTGGGCACAATCAGTCCAGCACATCTCAAACACTCGGGTGATCTTCTCAGTCGCATTCGCAACATCAACATCAGGAACAAGAAACTCTTTAGCCTGGACGTAACTTCCCTATTCACCAAAGTACCAACTACACAAGCCATCGATCTCTTATGCAGGAAAATTGACGATTCCCTTGATCTTCCTATTCCAGCCAGCGATTTCATCGATCTTGTTGGACTATGTGTTGGCTTTACGTGATTCTCTTTCTACAATCACCTCTTTCAGCAGACTTTCGGACTACCCATGGGTTCGCCACTTAGTGCCGTCCTGGCGAACCTATACATGGAACATCTGGAAGCCGAGTGTTTCTCCACTATCATTTTCTCTTCTGTCACCTGGCTCTGTTATGTTGACGACATTCTCGTCATAAATCCCAGACGCTTCAACGTTCAAGCTCGCCAACACAAGCTCAACCAGGTCGAGCCCTCTATCCAGCTTTGGTCTGCAAAGTTGACCATGAACTTCGCTTTAAAGTCTATCGGAAACCTACCAACCAACACGATCTTCTGCACTTCTACTCTCACCACGACACCAAAACTAAACATGGTATAATTATAGGCTTTTTCTTAGGTGCACTTAGAATCTGCAGCAGTGAGTTTCTTGAAAAAGAATACTCTTATTGAACAAGTATTTTCTAAACTTCACTATCCTCGTCACTTCATCAGAGACTGCAGACGGCGGGCATTAAACATCTTCAACACTCCCAGAGAAGACACTGCCGAGAAGAGATACATAGGCAGATCTGACGATCCAAGGAATGCCTGTGTTCAACACCGAAATTCACACAATCATTTAATCAATTACAGAAACGCAAGACTTATCGCCAGAGAAGACAACACTCAATACCGAAGAATCCTGGAATCATCACTTATCTATATATCCAACAACTTCAACCAGAACAACGGCTTCTATAACATAGGTGAACCCCTCGTCAGGAAACTTCATCGCTATCCCACATAGGAACATAAACGAGGAACACTGCAGAAGATCCACTCATATACTTTTCCAATCTCTTTTAAAAGCTACCCAAGTTTTTAGACTTTTTCATTCTACTCTGAAGATTGTCACGTGCAGCTTTCTCCACCTGACCCAGCATTCTCATCCTATATATATACTCACGTATGTTTCACCCAGGTAGATCTGTATGTGACTTGATAAAGCCCACTGCGTGGGCGAAACGTTGTCAGTAAAGATCACATTATACTGCTTAAGTGTTTATATTTCCATTATGTCGGTATTTTATACCATTTATTTCCATTGTATGCATCTATCACATTCTACGTCTTTATAGTGAAGATCATAATCCTGATACAGGAGATTACCTTCACACTTCTCTATATATTTGTCTGGGAAGCAAAGTTCTGCTGTATATTGTAAATACCATCTTACCAGTTACAAATATTTCCTCTTTTTTATATGAAGTAAAATATACTATGAGCTTAATTGGTAATACTCATGCGAGCATGATTGACGTAGTATGTATACCGACAATCAATTTTGATACACATTTGTTACTCTTAGATATTTTATTAAGGCTATACACCGATAACCGGGAGCTTTATCAAGCCTCTCTGTGCATCGTTCACTCAGTACATACCGGTACAAACTATATATTATATATATATATATATATATATATATATATATATATATATATATATATATATATATATATATATATATATATATATATATAGAAAGTGAGGTGATTCAGATAAAAACTAAAATAATAGAGTTTAAAGTAAAAAGTAGTTAAAGAAATAATAAAACAATATAATATGGTGAGTGTTGTGGTCTTAAGAGAAGTCTTGATAATTCTCACTCTTTGAAAATAGCAGAAGCTTCAACCTGAATACCAACAAACTAGGAAAATAACACGCTTTAATGGAGTATACTTAACATTATAAATAACGTTACGCTTAATTTACAAGTTTTCTCCAGTTTGACCTAAGACGGTTTGTGAGGCAAGTAATATGTTATTAAGTACTACTATTGTCCATACTGCGTTAGTATGTCTTACTGTTTCTCCTCTTAATGCTCCACCAGTCTGCTGATGAAGTTCTCAGGGCTTAATATTAGAGATAATGTCTGCTAGTGGTTTATACACTAGAGCAATCACTAGGTTCTGGTACCTTGGTCAGGGTCGTCCCAGGAGTGACACTAGAGCAATCACTAGGTTCTGGTACCTTGGTCAGGGTCGTCCTAGGAGTGACACTAGAGCAATCATTAGGTTCTGGTACCTTGGTCAGGGTCGTCCCAGGAGTGACACTAGAGCAATCATTAGGTTCTGGTACCTTGGTCAGGGTCGTCCCAGGAGTGACACTAGAGCAATCATTAGGTTCTGGTACCTTGGTCAGGATCGTCCCAGGAGTGACACTAGAGCAATCACTAGCTTCTGATACCTTGGTCAGGGTCGTCCCAGGAGTGACACTAGAGCAATCACTAGGTTCTGGTACCTTGGTCAGGGTCGTCACAGGAGTGACACTAGAGCAATCACTAGGTTCTGGTACCTTGATCAGGGTCGTCCCAGGAGTGACACTAGAGCAATCACTAGGCTCTAGGACCTTTATCAGGGTTGTCCCAGGAGTGACACTAGAGCAATCACTAGGTTCTGGTACCTTGGTCAGGGTCGTCACAGGAGTGACACTAGAGCAATCACTAGGTTATGGTACCTTGGTCAGGGTCGCCCCAGGAGTGACACTAGAGCAATCACTAGGTTCTGGTACCTTGGTCAGGGTCGTCCCAGGAGTGACACTAGAGCAATCACTAGGTTCTGGTACCTTGGTCAGGGTCGTCCCAGGAGTGACACTAGAGCAATCACTAGGTTCTGGTACCTTGGTCAGGGTCGTCCCAGGAGTGACACTAGAGCAATCACTAGGTTCTGGTACCTTGGTCAGGGTCGTCCCAGGAGTGACACTAGAGCAATCACTAGGTTCTGGTACCTTGGTCAGGGTCGTCCCAGGAGTGACACTAGAGCAATCACTAGGTTCTGGTACCTTGGTCAGGGTCGTCCCAGGAGTGACACTAGAGCAATCACTAGGTTCTGGTACCTTGGTCAGGGTCGTCCCAGGAGTGACACTAAAGCAATCACTAGGTTCTGGTACCTTGGTCAGGGTCGTCCCAGGAGTGACACTAGAGCAATCACTAGGTTCTGGTACCTTGGTCAGGGTCGTCCCAGGAGTGATACTAGAGCAATCACTAGGTTCTAGAACCTTTATCAGGGTCGTCCCAGGAGTGACACTAGAACAATCACTAGGTTCTAGGACCTTTATCAGGGTCGTCCCAGGAATGACACTAGAACAATCACTAGGTTCTAGGACCTTTATCAGGGTCGTCCCAGGAATGACACTAGAACAATCACTAGGTTCTAGGACCTTTATCAGGGTCGTCCCAGGAATGACACTAGAACAATCACTAGGTTCTAGGACCTTTATCAGGGTCGTCCCAGGAATGACACTAGAACAATCACTAGGTTCTAGGACCTTTATCAGGGTCGTCCCAGGAATGACACTAGAACAATCACTAGGTTCTAGGACCTTTATCAGGGTCGTCCCAGGAATGACACTAGAACAATCACTAGGTTCTAGGACCTTTATCAGGGTCGTCCCAGGAATGACACTAGAACAATCACTAGGTTCTAGGACCTTTATCAGGGTCGTCCCAGGAGTGACACTAGAACAATCACTAGGTTCTAGGACCTTTATCAGGGTCGTCCCAGGAATGACACTAGAGCAATCACTAGGTTCTAGGACCTTTATCAGGGTCGTCCCAGGAGTGACACTAGAACAATCACTAGGTTCTAGGACCTTTATCATGGTCGTCCCAGGAGTGACACTAGAACAATCACTAGGTTCTAGGACCTTTATCAGGGTCGTCCCAGGAGTGACACTAGAACAATCACTAGGTTCTAGGACCTTTATCAGGGTCGTCCCAGGAGTGACACTAGAACAATCACTAGGTTCTAGGACCTTTATCAGGGTCGTCCCAGGAGTGACACTAGAACAATCACTAGGTTCTAGGACCTTTATCAGGGTCGTCCCAGGAGTGACACTAGAACAATCACTAGGTTCTAGGACCTTTATCAGGGTCGTCCCAGGAGTGACACTAGAACAATCACTAGGTTCTAGGACCTTTATCAGAGTCGTCCCAGTAATAAAACTTTCGTTAAATATCTTAGTATTTCTCATGTGTCTTTTTAAACCACTTGTTGGTATCAATTTATCAATATTTCTAGCAATGTCTGGTAGTAGTCCCGTCTTGTACATAGTCACACGGTGCTCCCGCTAATTAGTTCAGTATTCAGTGAGATCAGTCATCGTTTGTGAGTGAGTGCAATGTTTGTGTAGGCGGGTGTGGGTGGTGTCAGCACTGAGAGTGGGACAGCAACGTGGGTAAGACCAACACATGTGCTGACCTGGTCATAACACTCAGCCTAACTGTGTGCACTGTATATGTGCGAATTACTCTACATGTTACGTTCATGTGAACCTACACAACACACCCCATATATCACTATCATCTCATGACATCTGATATATATTTGAATGTATTACCATCTCTGTAAATAATAATAATAGAAGCACTGATTGCAGCACAAACTAAGCTATAGATGTTTATTAAAAAAAATAGTATACTCACCGTATATTTTAGCCTTAGTGTAAAGTGTAACTATCCGGGACTCTTTGTTTTATTGCCTGTATGTTTGTTTGTACTATGAGACAGTGTTCATCACACTTGTACGTTTGTACTATGAGACAGTGTTCATCACACTTGTACGTTTGTACTATGAGACAGTGTTCATCACACTTGTACGTTTGTACTATGAGACAAGTGTTCATCGCACTTGTACGTTTGTACTATGAGACAAGTGTTCATCACACTTGTACGTTTGTACTGTGAGAGTGTTCATCACACTTGTACGTTTGTACTGTGAGTGTTCATCGCACTTGTACTTTTGAATTAAAACTGATTGCTTGTATAGTGAGTTTTGCAAAAAATCTGAGCCAAAGTTAATATTTCTATTAAGAGAGAGAGAGAGAGAGAGAGAGAGAGAGAGAGAGAGAGGCAGCTATAAGTAGTTGAGACACTTAGATAATGTAATTTATATTGTCACAATTGCTTGAGTAGAGAGCTGAGTTGAGGGGTGCAGACAATGTCAACCCTCACTCAACTCCTGCTTCACAGGTTGCGCCATTAAACGTGTTTACGCCATTTTTTAATCATATAATTTTTGTCGACTAGAGTCTGGTTTATATCCCTGGTGTATCCCAGCTTGTGACGCCACAACCTGGTTTAACTGAAACAGCACTTAAACTCTGTTCTGCGTACCTTGCGTTTTATTTTATGACTTCACCCTGATTACGCCTCTACGAACACCATTAACTCTTCATAAAAAAGATCATCAAGCGTTTTATGAATATTTTGCACAATTGAGTCTTTATTATTTGTATCAATGATTTGATGTGTGTGAAGTCGCAGAGGAGGGGGAGGGGGGAAGGGGAGGGGGAGGGGGTAGGGGAGGGGGGAGGGGGAAGGGGAGGGGGGAGGGGGAGGGGGGAAGGGGAGGGGGGAGGGGGAAGGGGGAGTTGCCATAGCAGAAGCTGTCATGTAATATTAACGTGTACTCTTGATGCAACATCTGTCTTGTATTACTTCCTTACTACAGGTGCACCTCTTATTAGTACCTCCTGTGACTCGCAAGTTAGGATGAACTACCGAGAAGATAAAGTGGCATACAGGGTAAATATGTCAACAGCTTCCACTGAACACTTAACACACAAGCTTTTATTGCGTACAATGTTTCAAGATAACTCGGTATGGTTTGATAAATCTTCAAACAGAGAAACTGTGTCCCAGTAAAACCTTGTCCTGCAACTTGTCTTTGTCTTCACAGTTGTCTACAATACGTAGTTTCATGCAGGAATTCCCACTCATTTCCCTGGTAGTCTCTCACTTCACAGAGGAAACGCCAGAATAATGACTGATATTACACACACCACTAGCACTAACAATCTTAATATCTCATTGAACGGAGGGGGGTTGGAGCCCATGACAAGCCGCTCCTAAAACTAGCAGACCAGTGTGTTTTTCACCGCACCATCAGGAAGTAGACACATGCAACATCTGGGTATCTTTATTGTGTATACGTTTCGTCATCTAGTAGTTTTCTCAATACAATACATAGACATAATCTCAAGACTAAAGTTATATACAGAAGACAGAAGACAAGGTAATCAGTCCCTCAGCCAGGGAGCAGATGAGCACCGCAACCTACTAGCTAACTCCTGGTCTAACTCTTGGGCATGACCTACTTCAACTGGGGATTCCCACCTGACTCACGAAATCGTAATGACACGAGTTTTGAGACTCTGACCGCTGGTTCAAACCCAACCCGTGGTATGGTTCGATTCCCACTTACCAGTGACAGGGCCTTCATCTGCTGCATCTCATCAAGCGTCAGTCTTCCTGCTACTGCTTCAGATTCTTCAAGACTATGGTGCTCATCACCCCCTCATAGGCTAAGGGACTAATTACCTCGTCTTTCACTGTCTTCTGTATATAACTCTGCAGTCTTCGGATTATGTCTATGTACTGTATTGTATTGAGAAAGCCGCACAGACCGGTGCACTGGCCTGCTAGTGTTAGATTTGGCTTCCCATAGGTTTGAACCCTACTCCGTATAGTGAGTTGTATACAATCTTGTCATTATTTTGCGAGGCAGTCCTTCGCACATCATACAATTTACGAACTATAAAATGTGGTTTAGCGTTGTTTTAGAACAGAAAAATCACGTTTCACACGGCATAGGCTATAGAATCATTCACAGAAACACTGGAAGAAATCCAGAATGGGATGCGTTGTACGCATGAAGAATGTTTGTGGAGAGATAACTTACAAAGGTGAGATATCACAGTTCAACAATATACAGAACTCTGCCCAACAGAAATTCATTTACATAATGGTGTGTGAGTGAACACAAGAATAACAACACTGAGTTGATGATACAAATAATTGAGATGTTGGTAGCTGGAGATGGGAGGAGGTATTATAGTGTATACCAGCCTTGGGTTTATCATATACTTTTTAAAGTCAGTTGCTAGCATCACTTAACTCGCTCCTTCCCCTCCCTGCTGGTATGGATGATATATTGTGTTACTATTATTGTTACTAACCTCCCCCCCCTCTTCCTGCACTTATTCTCATCAGGGGAGTTACAAAAAACTCATGCGAAGGTGGTACTAGACATTATGAAGAACTGAGCTATATCCTCCCCTCACACACACACACACACACACACACACACACACACACACACACACACACACACACACACACACACACACACACACACACACAGTCAGGTCTGTTAGTTGCTGCCCCAGGATGTGGTAGTTCCTCTGTGATGTAGTAATTGCTTAGAGATGTTTGATGTATAGTGAGTCATTTCAGTGATCACACTACAGAGTTGCCCTGGTCTGCCATCTGCCTCACTTATATTACTCCTGGTCTGCCATCTGCCTCACTTATATTACTCCTGGTCTGCCATCTGCCTCACTTATATTACTCCTGGTCTGCCATCTGCCTCACTTATATTACTCCTGGTCTGCCATCTGCCTCACTTATATTACTCCTGGTCTGCCATCTGCCTCACTTATATTACTCCTGGTCTGCCATCTGCCTCACTTATATTACTCCTGGTCTGCCATCTGCCTCACTTATATTGCTCCTGGTCTGCCATCTGCCTCACTTATATTACTCCTGGTCTGCCATCTGCCTCACTTATATTGCTCCTGGTCTCCCATCTGCCTCACTTATATTACTCCTGGTCTGCCATCTGCCTCACTTATATTGCTCCTGGTCTCCCATCTGCCTCACTTATATTACTCCTGGTCTGCCATCTGCCTCACTTATATTGCTCCTGGTCTGCCATCTGCCTCACTTATATTGCTCCTGGTCTGCCATCTGCTTCACTTATATTACTCCTGGTCTGCCATCTGCCTCACTTATATTGCTCCTGGTCTGCCATCTGCCTCACTTATATTACTCCTGGTCTGCCATCTGCCTCACTTATATTGCTCCTGGTCTGCCATCTGCCTCACTTATATTACTCCTGGTCTGCCATCTGCCTCACTTATATTACTCATGGTCTGCCATCTGCTTCACTTATATTACTCCTGGTCTGCCATCTGCCTCACTTATATTACTCCTGGTCTACCATCTGCCTCACTTATATTACTCCTGGTCTGCCATCTGCCTCACTTATATTACTCCTGGTCTGCCATCTGCCTCACTTATATTACTCCTGGTCTGCCATCTGCCTCACTTATATTACTCCTGGTCTGCCATCTGCCTCACTTATATTACTCCTGGTCTCCCATCTGCCTCACTTATATTGCTCCTGGTCTGCCATCTGCCTCACTTATATTACTCCTGGTCTGCCATCTGCCTCACTTATATTACTCCTGGTCTGCCATCAGCCTCACTTATATTGCTCCTGGTCTGCCATCTGCCTCACTTATATTACTCCTGGTCTGCCATCTGCTTCACTTATATTACTCCTGGTCTGCCATCTGCTTCACTTATATTACTCCTGGTCTGCCATCTGCTTCACTTATATTACTCCTGGTCTGCCATCTGCCTCACTTATATTACTCCTGGTCTGCCATCTGCCTCACTTATATTACTCCTGGTCTGCCATCTGCTTCACTTATATTACTCCTGGTCTGCCATCTGCCTCACTTATATTACTCCTGGTCTGCCATCTGCCTCACTTATATTACTCCTGGTCTGCCATCTGCTTCACTTATATTGCTCCTGGTCTGCCATCTGCTTCACTTATATTACTCCTGGTCTGCCATCTGCCTCACTTATATTACTCCTGGTCTGCCATCTGCTTCACTTATATTGCTCCTGGTCTGCCATCTGCTTCACTTATATTACTCCTGGTCTGCCATCTGCTTCACTTATATTACTCCTGGTCTGCCATCTGCCTCACTTATATTACTCCTGGTCCGCCATCTGCTTCACTTATATTACTCCTGGTCTGCCATCTGCTTCACTTATATTACTCCTGGTCTGCCATCTGCCTCACTTATATTACTTCTGGTCTGCCATCTGCTTCACTTATATTACTCCTGGTCTGCCATCTGCCTCACTTATATTACTCCTGGTCTGCCATCTGCCTCACTTATATTACTCCTGGTCTGCCATCTGCTTCACTTATATTACTCCTGGTCTGCCATCTGCTTCACTTATATTACTCCTGGTCTGCCATCTGCCTCACTTATATTACTCCTGGTCTGCCATCTGCTTCACTTATATTACTCCTGGTCTGCCATCTGCCTCACTTATATTACTCCTGGTCTGCCATCTGCCTCACTTATGTTGCTCCTGGTCTGCCATCTGCCTCACTTATATTGCTCCTGGTCTGCCATCTGCCTCACTTATATTGCTCCTGGTCTGCCATCTGCTTCACTTATATTGCTCCTGGTCTGCCATCTGCCTCACTTATATTACTCCTGGTCTGCCATCTGCCTCACTTATATTGCTCCTGGTCTGCCATCTGCCTCACTTATATTGCTCCTGGTCTGCCATCTGCTTCACTTATATTGCTCCTGGTCTGCCATCTGCCTCACTTATATTGCTCCTGGTCTGCCATCTGCCTCACTTATATTGCTCCTGGTCTGCCATCTGCTTCACTTATATTGCTCCTGGTCTGCCATCTGCCTCACTTATATTGCTCCTGGTCTGCCATCTGCCTCACTTATATTGCTCCTGGTCTGCCATCTGCCTCACTTATATTGCTCCTGGTCTGCCATCTGCCTCACTTATATTGCTCCTGGTCTGCCATCTGCTTCACTTATATTGCTCCTGGTCTGCCATCTGCCTCACTTATATTACTCCTGGTCTGCCATCTGCTTCACTTATATTGCTCCTGGTCTGCCATCTGCCTCACTTATATTACTCCTGGTCTGCCATCTGCTTCACTTATATTACTCCTGGTCTGCCATCTGCCTCACTTATATTACTCCTTGTCTGCCATCTGCCTCACTTATATTACTCTTGGTCTGCCATCTGCTTCACTTATATTACTCCTGGTCTGCCATCTGCCTCACTTATATTACTCCTGGTCTGCCATCTGCCTCACTTATATTACTCCTGGTCTGCCATCTGCTTCACTTATATTACTCCTGGTCTGCCATCTGCCTCACTTATATTATTCCTGGTCTGCCATCTGCCTCACTTATATTACTCCTGGTCTGCCATCTGCTTCACTTATATTACTCCTGGTCTGCCATCTGCCTCACTTATATTACTCCTGGTCTACCATCTGCCTCACTTATATTGCTCCTGGTCTACCATCTGCCTCACTTATATTACTCCTGGTCTACCATCTACCTCACTTGTATTACTCCTGGTCTACCATCTGCCTCACTTATATTACTCCTGGTCTGCCATCTGCCTCAGTTATATTGCTCCTGGTCTACCATCTGCCTCACTTATATTACTCCTGGTCTGCCATCTGCCTCACTTATATTGCTCCTGTTCTACCATCTGCCTCACTTATATTGCTCCTGGTCTACCATCTGCCTCACTTATATTGCTCCTGGTCTGCCATCTGCCTCACTTATATTACTCCTGGTCTACCATCTGCCTCACTTATATTACTCCTGGTCTGCCATCTGCCTCACTTATATTACTCCTGGTCTGCCATCTGCCTCACTTATATTACTCCTGGTCTGCCATCTGCCTCACTTATATTACTCCTGGTCTGCCATCTGCCTCACTTATATTACTCCTGGTCTGCCTCTTCTTACTTTCAACACTGTAATAAAATAAATTTTATCTTACATACTTGACCTGTGTGAAGAACCATGTAATTACGTTCAGTTGGATAGTGTCTTGTCTAGTTTAATTGGCAGAGGATCGAGCCTCCACGACTGCTTGCCTCTGATTACCTTCACGGTTTTAGCGCTTCACTGTAGAGTGAGAGATAGTGGATGAAAATATTAAGCAAAGTCAGTGAGTGGGAGAACTGTCAGTAGAACACTGACATCCATGGTATAAACCTTGGTAATAAATACCGACAAGTTGGTTTAGAAAGACACGTAAGCAAACACTATAACATATTTATTAGAAAACGTTTCGGTCCTGGTGTCACCGACACTATAGAACGCAACATTGGAAACTACAAAATTTCAAAAACATTGGCATACATGATACTTAAGCAGCACCAACCCAACAACACAGGAGTCACATGATTTCATCGTCTACTGGTCCTCATCATAGGCAGAGGTTGTTTTTATAAGGACCTGCCTCGCATGGGCCAGTAGGCCTTCTACAGTGTTCCTCCATTCTTATGTTCTTATGACATTCCTCAGGTCACGTGCGTCACATCTCACTCTCCGCCTATATATATAATGTCTTTCTACCTCTGTATGTTAGAAGTGATCAAGGTCCCAGGACCGAAACGTTTTCTAATAAATATGTTATAGTGTTTGCTTACGTGTCTTTCTAAACCAACTGACATCCATGTTTCACTACGTCAGTCAGTGAGTGGGAGAACTGTCAGTAGAACACTGACATCCATGCTTCACTACATCAGTCAGTGAGTGGGAGAACTGTCAGTAGAACAGTGATAGTAACACACAAACTTCTACCAAGTGTGGTGTATTTTATATATTTTGGATGATTCAGTGTAAATGATTTAAGTTTTGAAGTTAGTGTGTGTGTGTGTGTGTGTGAGAGAGAGAGAGAGAGAGAGAGAGAGAGAGAGAGAGAGAGAGAGAGAGAGATTGATCAGAATAAGTGTGTGAGCGAGACTGAGTAAATAATTGCTAGTTATGGGACAGTACCAAAATGTTTGGTCTTGCGGATACTTGGTTTTAGAGAGATACCGATACCATCAAAATTATCCTGTACTCACAGATACCTATACTTAACCCATCCTTAATAATTACCATGGAGGGCCTAGCAAGATAAGTGAAGATGAAGTATATTATATTGTGTCAGGTTGTTGCCAGGAAGGTCATTGTTGCGTCATCTTGGGGCGACACTTGACCTGCATCTTACACCTTGACGTTCTCAGTGTTCATAAAAAAGAAGAGTCATGTCCACTCGTCACTCACTGTGTGTGACTGTGGATGATGACTGAAATAAAGCATGGTAGTGTGTGTGACTGCTGGAGATGACTGAAATAAAGCATGGTAGTGTGTGTGACTGTGGATGATGACTGAAATATAGCATGGTAGTGTGTGTGACTGTGGATGATGACTGAAATAAAGCATGGTAGTGTGTGTGACTGTGGATGATGACTGAAATAAAGCATGGTAGTGTGTGTGACTGTGGATGATGACTGAAATATAGCATGGTAGTGTGTGTGACTGTGGATGATGACTGAAATATAGCATGGTAGTGTGTGTGACTGTGGATGATGACTGAAATAAAGCATGGTAGTGTGTGTGACTGTGGATGATGACTGAAATAAAGCATGGTAGTGTGTGTGACTGTGGATGATGACTGAAATAAAGCATGGTAGTGTGTGTGACTGCTGGAGATGACTGAAATAAAGCATGGTAGTGTGTGTGACTGCTGGAGATGACTGAAATAAAGCATGGTAGTGTGTGCGACTGCTGGAGATGACTGAAATAAAGCATGGTAGTGTGTGTGACTGCTGGAGATGACTGAAATAAAGCATGGTAGTGTGTGTGACTGTGGATGATGACTGAAATAAAGCATGGTAGTGTGTGTGACTGTGGATGATGACTGAAATAAAGCATGGTAGTGTGTGTGACTGTGGATGATGACTGAAATAAAGCATGGTAGTGTGTGTGACTGCTGGAGATGACTGAAATAAAGCATGGTAGTGTGTGTGACTGTGGATGATGACTGAAATAAAGCATGGTAGTGTGTGTGACTGTGGATGATGACTGAAATAAAGCATGGTAGTGTGTGTGACTGTGGATGATGACTGAAATAAAGCATGGTAGTGTGTGTGACTGCTGGAGATGACTGAAATAAAGCATGGTAGTGTGTGTGACTGTGGATGATGACTGAAATAAAGCATGGTAGTGTGTGTGACTGTGGATGATGACTGAAATAAAGCATGGTAGTGTGTGTGACTGCTGGAGATGACTGAAATAAAGCATGGTAGTGTGTGTGACTGTGGATGATGACTGAAATAAAGCATGGTAGTGTGTGTGACTGTGGATGATGACTGAAATAAAGCATGGTAGTGTGTGTGACTGCTGGAGATGACTGAAATAAAGCATGGTAGTGTGTGTGACTGTGGATGATGACTGAAATAAAGCATGGTAGTGTGTGTGACTGTGGATGATGACTGAAATAAAGCATGGTAGTGTGTGTGACTGCTGGAGATGACTGAAATAAAGCATGGTAGTGTGTGTGACTGTGGATGATGACTGAAATAAAGCATGGTAGTGTGTGTGACTGTGGATGATGACTGAAATAAAGCATGGTAGTGTGTGTGACTGCTGGAGATGACTGAAATAAAGCATGGTAGTGTGTGTGACTGTGGATGATGACTGAAATAAAGCATGGTAGTGTGTGTGACTGTGGATGTTGACTGAAATAAAGCATGGTAGTGTGTGTGACTGCTGGAGATGACTGAAATAAAGCATGGTAGTGTGTGTGACTGCTGGAGATGACTGAAATAAAGCATGGTAGTGTGTGTGACTGTGGATGATGACTGAAATAAAGCATGGTAGTGTGTGTGACTGTGGATGATGACTGAAATAAAGCATGGTAGTGTGTGTGACTGCTGGAGATGACTGAAATAAAGCATGGTAGTGTGTGTGACTGCTGGAGATGACTGAAATAAAGCATGGTAGTGTGTGTGACTGTGGATGATGACTGAAATAAAGCATGGTAGTGTGTGTGACTGTGGATGATGACTGAAATAAAGCATGGTAGTGTGTGTGACTGCTGGAGATGACTGAAATAAAGCATGGTAGTGTGTGTGACTGCTGGAGATGACTGAAATAAAGCATGGTAGTGTGTGCGACTGCTGGAGATGACTGAAATAAAGCATGGTAGTGTGTGTGACTGCTGGAGATGACTGAAATAAAGCATGGTAGTGTGTGCAACTGCTGGAGATGACTGAAATAAAGCATGGTAGTGTGTGCGACTGCTGGAGATGACTGAAATAAAGCATGGCAGTGTGTGTGACTGCTGGAGATGACAGAAATAAAGCATGGTAGTGTGCGTGACTGCTGGAGATGACTGAAATAAAGCATGGTAGTGTGCGTGACTGCTGGAGATGGCTGAAATAAAGCATGGTAGTGTGCGTGACTGCTGGAGATGACTGAAATAAAGCATGGTAGTGTGTGTGACTGCTGGAGATGACTGAAATAAAGCATGGTAGTGTGTGTGATTGCTGGAGATGACTGAAATAAAGCATGGTAGTGTGTGTGACTGCTGGAGATGACTGAAATAAAGCATGGTAGTGTGTGTGACTGCTGGAGATCACTGAAATAAAGCATGGTAGTGTGTGTGACTGCTGGAGATCACTGAAATAAAGCATGGTAGTGTGTGTGACTGCTGGAGATCACTGAAATAAAGCATGGTAGTGTGTGTGACTGCTGGAGATGACTGAAATAAAGCATGGTAGTGTGTGTGACTGCTGGAGATCACTGAAATAAAGCATGGTAGTGTGTGTGACTGCTGGAGATGGCTGAAATAAAGCATGGTAGTGTGTGTGACTGCTGGAGATGGCTGAAATAAAGCATGGTAGTGTGTGTGACTGCTGGAGATCACTGAAATAAAGCATGGTAGTGTGTGTGACTGCTGGAGATGGCTGAAATAAAGCATAGTAGTGTGTGTGACTGCTGGAGATGGCTGAAATAAAGCATGGTAGTGTGTGTGACTGCTGGAGATAACTGAAATAAAGCATGGTAGTGTGTGTGACTGCTGGAGATGGCTGAAATAAAGCATAGTAGTGTGTGTGACTGCTGGAGATGGCTGAAATAAAGCATGGTAGTGTGTGTGACTGCTGGAGATGGCTGAAATAAAGCATGGTAGTGTGCGTGACTGCTGGAGATGACTGAAATAAAGCATGGTAGTGTGCGTGACTGCTGGAGATGGCTGAAATAAAGCATGGTAGTGTGTGTGACTGCTGGAGATGGCTGAAATAAAGCATGGTAGTGTGTGTGACTGCTGGAGATGACTGAAATAAAGCATGGTAGTGTATGTGACTGCTGGAGATGACTGAAATAAAGCATGGTAGTGTGTGTGACTGCTGGAGATGACTGAAATAAAGCATGGTAGTGTGTGTGACTGCTGGAGATGGCTGAAATAAAGCATGGTAGTGTATGTGACTGCTGGAGATGACTGAAATAAAGCATGGTAGTGTGTGTGACTGCTGGAGATGACTGAAATAAAGCATGGTAGTGTGTGTGACTGCTGGAGATGACTGAAATAAAGCATGGTAGTGTGTGTGACTGCTGGAGATGACTGAAATAAAGCATGGTAGTGTGTGTGACTGCTGGAGATGACTGAAATAAAGCATGGTAGTGTGTGTGACTGCTGGAGATGACTGAAATAAAGCATGGTAGTGTGTGTGACTGCTGGAGATGGCTGAAATAAAGCATGGTAGTGTGTGTGACTGCTGGAGATGACTGAAATAAAGCATGGTAGTGTGTGTGACTGCTGGAGATGACTGAAATAAAGCATGGTAGTGTGTGTGACTGCTGGAGATGGCTGAAATAAAGCATGGTAGTGTGTGTGACTGCTGGAGATGGCTGAAATAAAGCATGGTAGTGTGTGTGACTGCTGGAGATGACTGAAATAAAGCATGGTAGTGTGTGCGACTGCTGGAGATGACTGAAATAAAGCATGGTAGTGTGTGTGACTGCTGGAGATGACTGAAATAAAGCATGGTAGTGTGTGCGACTGCTGGAGATGACTGAAATAAAGCATGGTAGTGTGTGTGACTGCTGGAGATGACTGAAATAAAGCATGGTAGTGTGTGTGACTGCTGGAGATGACTGAAATAAAGCATGGTAGTGTGTGTGACTGCTGGAGATGACTGAAATAAAGCATGGTAGTGTGTGCGACTGCTGGAGATGACTGAAATAAAGCATGGTAGTGTGTGTGACTGCTGGAGATGACTGAAATAAAGCATGGTAGTGTGTGTGACTGCTGGAGATGACTGAAATAAAGCATGGTAGTGTGTGTGACTGCTGGAGATGACTGAAATAAAGCATGGTAGTGTGTGTGACTGCTGGAGATGACTGAAATAAAGCATGGTAGTGTGTGCGACTGCTGGAGATGACTGAAATAAAGCATGGTAGTGTGCGTGACTGCTGGAGATGACTGAAATAAAGCATGGTAGTGTGTGTGACTGCTGGAGATGACTGAAATAAAGCATGGTAGTGTGTGTGACTGCTGGAGATGACTGAAATAAAGCATGGTAGTGTGTGTGACTGCTGGAGATGACTGAAATAAAGCATGGTAGTGTGTGTGACTGCTGGAGATGACTGAAATAAAGCATGGTAGTGTGTGCGACTGCTGGAGATGACTGAAATAAAGCATGGTAGTGTGTGTGACTGCTGGAGATGACTGAAATAAAGCATGGTAGTGTGTGTGACTGCTGGAGATGACTGAAATAAAGCATGGTAGTGTGTGTGACTGCTGGAGATGACTGAAATAAAGCATGGTAGTGTATGTGACTGCTGGAGATGGCTGAAATAAAGCATGGTAGTGTGTGTGACTGCTGGAGATGACTGAAATAAAGCATGGTAGTGTGTGTGACTGCTGGAGATGACTGAAATAAAGCATGGTAGTGTGTGTGACTGCTGGAGATGACTGAAATAAAGCATGGTAGTGTATGTGACTGCTGGAGATGACTGAAATAAAGCATGGTAGTGTGTGTGACTGCTGGAGATGACTGAAATAAAGCATGGTAGTGTGTGTGACTGCTGGAGATGGCTGAAATAAAGCATGGTAGTGTGTGTGACTGCTGGAGATGACTGAAATAAAGCATGGTAGTGTGTGTGACTGCTGGAGATGACTGAAATAAAGCATGGTAGTGTGTGTGACTGCTGGAGATGACTGAAATAAAGCATGGTAGTGTGTGTGACTGCTGGAGATGACTGAAATAAAGCATGGTAGTGTGTGTGACTGCTGGAGATGACTGAAATAAAGCATGGTAGTGTGTGTGACTGCTGGAGATGGCTGACGTAAGTAAGCCATGTGGTAATATGGTGTGGGATTACCCTCTCAGGTTGCTTGCACAGTATAAATCACAGGCTGCTCTGTGCTACTTATTAGTTATAACAACAACAAAAAAGGCTTCCTATCACTATCATGATCAAGAATTTATCTTTTTTTTTGTGTCAATTGTATGTGTCAGTTTTTGTTGGTATGTTTATATTTGTCGTACATTTGGGTATCTGTGTAAGGTGAAATTATCTAGTTGCAGACCACTTGCAACTCATTCGAGTCATACACAGATAACCCGCACATAAAAGAGAGAAGCTTACGACGACGTTTCGGTCCGACTTGGACCATTGACAAAGTCACACGACCGAAACGTCGTCGTAAGCTTCTCTCTTTTATGTGCGGGTTATTTGTGTATCGTTCCAGTCACGGTATTGTGCCTTTTTTGTTATTCATTCGAGTCACCAAGTATTCCTGGCTACACTTGCAGGTGTAAGTCATCAAGCAGTGATTTGTCACCACGGGAACATCCATAGCTTCATTACCATTATAAGATAGGATAAGATAACATTTTATTCAGATTTTTAAGCCGGAGGGTTAGCCACCCAGGATAACCCAAGAAAGTAAGTGCGTCATCGAGGACTGTCTTATTTTCAAGGGGGGGTCCTTTAGTCTTGTCCTCCAGGATGCGACCCACACCAGTTGACTAACACCCAGGCACCTACTTGCTTGCTAGGTGAACAGGGACAGCAGATGTAAGGAGACATGCCCAATGTTTTCACCTTTGCCGGGGATCGAACCACGGACACTGAAGCGAGATCGTTGCTACCAGGCCACCACTTGCTCTCTCCGTGCCCTAAGAGAGAGAGAGAGAGAGAGAGAGAGAGACTTTACAAGTGATAAAGGACGCCTATACATATTCTCTCACCCTTGACACATTAGAGCTACTTCCTGAGGGTGAAAGAAAACACTTGTATGCAGTAGGGGAAAGGTATGGACACTATTTTTCGTACAGTATTTACAAGACCAATCAGGAATTACAGGGATACGCGCACTTCAGTTAGACAAAACCTAGGAAGGACATTATATGAGGTCAGACACTTGAGGAAGACAGCACTGGGACTACGTTGTTTCCATGGCAGTATTAGATCTCAGTCGGACATACCGTGAGTCATTCAGCTTGTGAGAATGTGAGTGAGCTTGGAGTCTGTTCTCGGTAGATGTGTGTGTAGTGTCTTTTATACTCACCCAGATAGTATTTCACTCAAACCTAAACCTATCAGAATTCACCTCACGCACTCTACTTCATTCTGGGTCAATCATAACTTTCCCAAGCCTCCGTTCAAATAGTGCCACGCCAAAAGTTTTTTAATTAAGGTCACATATGTTGTCTTTGCGACCCTTTCATGACCTGACAGCCAGTTAAACGCTATGACCACAATACAAGTGGATACTGGCCTGTCCCAGGGCCAAGGCCAACGCCAGGGCCAACGCCAGGGCCGCTGGGCTGCGGGAAAACTTGAAGCCTTCGAAGGTATATCAAAAGTAGCAGTTTATATCAAAAGTAGCAGTTTCAAGTATATTTTGATTAGACTCGGAACATTATGTAAGGAAATAGTGACATTTTAAAATTTAAATTATAGGCTGAAAAAAGTATCGTGGTACTTTGTGCTGCCAGTGACACATTCTTCAAGTTCAGCCTCCAGTTATCTTGCTTCGCCCTGATTCACCATGTTTAACTGTTTTATTTGGATAACTAAAAAAATGCTGAAGACGTATTTGAGTGAGAGTGGTTGGACTTGAGAAGGACTTACCTATCATGGCCAGTAAACCTACTAAAGCATTCCTATCTTGTTTTTTATCAACCTTATCAATGTCTATTATCTTGAACGTCGTAGCCATGTGCCCAACTAGTCTTCGTGCCTCTGGTACTAAGATTTAATTTTATTTACGTTTGTCGTCATAGTCAATGTTCATCACCTCGGGCACGAGCACTGTGGCACACCTGTGGAGATTTCTGGTGCTGGGGGGAGGGGAAAGGAGAGGTGGTGAAACTTGTACTTGGTACAACGTACTCTCTTATTGACCTCACGTAGGTGGTGCATATTATCATGTTCAGGTTCTCAAGACCTCTCGTGTTTGCTAGTCTGGTGTACACTTCTCATATTCTCTTTATGGGCCTTCGGGGATAGTCTGTTCATTTACTGTTTACTCTTGGCTCTTTTTTCTTTTCCGATATTGCAAGTTGTTTACTTTTCATTTAAATACTGTATTAGTCGCCTACTTTATCACTCTCCTCCACGTAAAGATATTGATGATGAACGCGAGTAGCCGTTTATTTTAGCAGTGCGGTGTGTTATGTGATCTTATATAAGTACCTTCCGTGTATTGATGGTGTGAACTCTGCATCACCCGTAGTGAGAAGGTTCGATATTCCCAGGAGGTGGTACCTGGTTTACCAGAATCAGTTTCTAACTATAACGTTGTCGTAAGTTTCTCTCTCTTACGTGCGGGTTACTTGTATATAATGATTTTTGTTTTATCTTGGTACTCTTTATAATAACAGTGGTTCCTTTATTACTTCAAGTAAATGGTTATTTACTAACATCAGAGTTTTCACTTCCATATATCAAACAGTCGGTTATGAGCGGTAATGAGTATGAATGTATAAATAACATAAGGAAGGAATACTGGTGGAGGTCCAACTAAGTTCTCGCCTCACTGACGTTGCCGGATGTTTGGTCGCTCATCCTAACAACTCTGTTGCTAAACCTGTATTCCCTTATATTCCACAAGGGAAACAGATAACTGTAGTGTAATGGCATGCTTTGTTAATAACGTTTTACTCTCGCACGAGGCTATCTCGAGTGATTTGAAAAAGGCCACCGCGTGAGGCGAAATATTGTCATTACTTGTATTTACCTTTGTTTCCATCGTATCGGTATTTTATACAATTTCTCATCATTGATTACAATGTAAATGAACATGGTTTGCATTTTGTAACCCAGGTAACCTAATTACCTGGCAAGTGATGCAAGTTAATTAACCCTCTCCAACTTGTCTTGGATGTCAGCCTACATTTAGTGGGAGTGTAGTAGTACAAGTGAAGTAGAATTTGGCTTGTTGTAGCCAGGCTACTGCTCGTATGTATACTTAGTCATGTGTGTGGTTTTAATATATCGACAGGTTATTGTAACAATAAATTTGCATTTTCCCCATTTTTACACACACACACACACACACACACACACACACACACACACACACACACACACACACACACACACACACACACACACACACACACACACAAACACACACACACACACACACACACACACACACACACACACACACACACACACACACACACACACACACACACACACACACACACACACACACACACACACACACACATATTATAATTTTTGGTTGACCTGCCCTGGGATGATGGTGATACCTTCACTAAGAATTCCATTTCTCAAGTGCGTGGAATAGTCTATCCTGAGAGAGGATAATTCCCAGGTGACAGTAACCCCAGCTCGTATATGTACAAGGAAATTATTGAAACTGGCACTGGTGATAAACCTTGATTGGAACACATGACAATATTAATATGTCATCCCCCTACTGAAGCCTCCCAGCTCAGGGTGACACATTTAGACACTATAAGGAATCAAAGTTATTTAATAGAATAAGACTGGGAAGCAGTTAGCTCTAGTTCCAGCTGCATAACTGTCATGTAGAATAAGGTAGCAGAACATTTCTTATGCATCCAATTTTTGCTAAATTGGGAAAAAAATAGTGAGGTATGTTGTCTCTTTTGCAAGTGTTACGAGGCGAGGCTGTCACGCTTCCTGGAGGCAGCAGCGACGGTATCATTTGCAACAGTTTAAGTTTTTCAGAGGTGCGATTATTTCTATAGGCTCGATCCCACGGTTGAGGGATAGAGCCTCCGTTAATGCATATACTGACTGTTCAGTGCGGGTTTAGCACTCCATAGAAAGTTAATTTGGTGTCCACTTTGTATCTTACAAATTGCTGTGTCATTTTTGAGTTTTCACTTTCCTTAACTTTGGATGGTCATTCCTTATTATTTTGTGCTTGCATGTGTTTCTGTGTGCTACTCGCTAGTTTGTGCACGTACGTGTGTTTGTTCCTTCCTAGCTGTGTGTGTGTGTTCCTAGCTATTGTGCATGTGGGTGTGTTCCTAGCTGTTGTGCATGTGGGTGTGTTCCTAGCTATTGTGCATGTGGGGGGTGTTCCTAGCTATTGTGCATGTGGGTGTGTTCCTAGCTATTGTGCATGTGGGTGTGTTCCTAGCTATTGTGCATGTGGGTGTGTTCCTAGCTATTGTGCATGTTGGGGTGTTCCTAGCTGTTGTGCATGTGGGTGTGTTCCTAGCTATTGTGCATGTGGGTGTGTTCCTAGCTATTGTGCATGTGGGGGTGTTCCTAGCTGTTGTGCATGTGGGTGTGTTCCTAGCTATTGTGCATGTGGGGGTGTTCCTAGCTGTTGTGCATGTGTGTTCTTAGCTGTTGTGTATGTGGGTGTGTTCCTAGCTGTTGTGCATGCGAGTGTGTACTTAACTATTGTGCATGTGGATGTGTTCCTAGCTGTTGTGCATGTGGGTGTATTCTTAGCTGTTGTGCATGTGGGTGTGTTCCTAGCTGTTGTGCATGTGGATGTGTTCCTAGGTGTTGTGCATACGTGTGGGTGTGTTCCTAGCTCATGTGCACGCGTACATTTTTGTGGTTGCAGGGGGCGAGTCCTAGCTTCTGGCCCGGCCTCTTAGCTGGTCTCTACTGTGTATCCTTGTGTGTTCCTATAATAATAATAATAATAATAATAATAATAATAATAATAATAATAATAATAATAATAATAATAATATTATTATTATTATTATTTCTATAAGTAGTACTATATAGAAAGCCGCTTGTTATGCAGAGTATTTCGGGCAAATTAGGTCAGTTTTGTCCCAGGATGCGACCCACAGCAGTCGACTAACACCCAGGTACCCATTTTACTGATGGGTGAACAATAGATCTTATGTGCTTTTCTGGCTTTATATGTGTAATGCTAGCAGTTGTGTAAGTGTGTATGTTGTGGCTACCAGTTGGGACAAGCCATGGGTGCAGCAGCAGGAGGAGGGATTTATAGCAGCGGCTAACAGATTATTCCATCGATCCTCTCTCTCACCAGACTGTAAACGAGGTCATTTAAGGATCATTAAAAACCTATTTGTAGTGCTGGTATGTTGCTCTCTACACCAGGTGGTGATGGTGGTGGTTGTGGGTGTGATGTTGGGTGGTGGTGGTTGTGGGTGTGTTGTTGGGTGGTGGTGGTTGTGGGTGTGTTGTTGGGTGGTGGTGGTTGTGGGTGTGTTGTTGGGTGGTGGTGGTTGTGTTGTTGGGTGGTGGTGGTTGTGTTGTTGGGTGGTGGTGGTTGTGGGTGTGTTTTTGGGTGGTGGTGGTTGTGGGTGTGATGTTGGGTGGTGGTGGTTGTGGGTGTGATGTTGGGTGGTGGTGGTTGTGGGTGTGTTGTTGGGTGGTGGTGGTTGTGGGTGTGTTGTTGGGTGGTGGTGGTTGTGGGTGTGTTGTTGGGTGGTGGTGGTGGTTGTGGGTGTGTGGTTAGATGGTGGTGGTGATGGAGGTGGTTGTTGTGGGTGCGTTGTTGGGTGGTGGTAGTGGTAGCGGTGGTTGCAGTGGTTGGTTTTTGTTGGGTGATAGTTGTTGTCTTCCCTTCTAGTAGTGTTGTAAGTGAAGATGACCCTCCCCTTCCCCTAAGTGAAGATGACCCTCCCCTTCCCCTAAGTGAAGATGATCCTCCCCTTCCCCTAAGTGAAGATGATCCTCCCCTTCCCCTAAGTGAAGATGACCCTCCCCTTCCCCTAAGTGAAGATGACCCTCCCCTTCCCCTAAGTGAAGATTACCCTCCCCTTCCCCTAAGTGAAGATGACCCTCCCCTTCCCCTAAGTGAAGATGATCCTCCCCTTCCCCTAAGTGAAGATGATCCTCCCCTTCCCCTAAGTGAAGATGACCCTCCCCTTCCCCTAAGTGAAGATGACCCTCCCCTTCCCCTAAGTGAAGATTACCCTCCCCTTCCCCTAAGTGAAGATGACCCTCCCCTTCCCCTAAGTGGAGATGACCCTCCCCTTCCCCTAAGTGAAGATGATCCTCAACTTCCCCTAAGTGAAGATGATCCTCCCCTTCCCCTAAGTGAAGATGATCCTCCCCTTCCCCTAAGTGAAGATGACCCTCCCCTTCCCCTAAGTGAAGATGATCCTCCCCTTCCCCTAAGTGAAGATGACCCTCCCCTTCCCCTAAGTGAAGATGATCCTCCCCTTCCCCTAAGTGAAGATGACCCTCCCCTTCCCCTAAGTGAAGATGATCCTCCCCTTCCCCTAAGTGAAGATGACCCTCCCCTTCCCCTAAGTGGAGATGACCCTCCCCTTCCCCTAAGTGGAGATGACCCTCCCCTTCCCCTAAGTGGAGATGATCCTCCCCTTCCCCTAAGTGAAGATGATCCTCCCCTTCCCCTAAGTGAAGATGATCCTCCCCTTCCCCTAAGTGAAGATGACCCTCCCCTTCCCCTAAGTGAAGATGACCCTCCCCTTCCCCTAAGTGAAGATGACCCTCCCCTTCCCCTAAGTGGAGATGACCCTCCCCTTCCCCTAAGTGAAGATGACCCTCCCCTTCCCCTAAGTGAAGATGACCCTCCCCTTCCCCTAAGTGAAGATGACCCTCCCCTTCCCCTAAGTGGAGATGACCCTCCCCTTCCCCTAAGTGGAGATGACCCTCCCCTTCCCCTAAGTGAAGATGACCCTCCCCTTCCCCTAAGTGAAGATGACCCTCCCCTTCCCCTAAGTGGAGATGACCCTCCCCTTCCCCTAAGTGAAGATGACCCTCCCCTTCCCCTAAGTGAAGATGATCCTCCCCTTCCCCTAAGTGAAGATGACCCTCCCCTTCCCCTAAGTGAAGATGACCCTCCCCTTCCCCTAAGTGAAGATGACCCTCCCCTTCCCCTAAGTGAAGATGACCCTCCCCTTCCCCTAAGTGGAGATGACCCTCCCCTTCCCCTAAGTGAAGATGACCCTCCCCTTCCCCTAAGTGGAGATGACCCTCCCCTAAGTTGAAGATGACCCTTCCCCTAAGTGAAGATGACCCTCCCCTTCCCCTAAGTGAAGATGACCCTCCCAGTCCCCTAAGTGAATATGACCCTCCCCTTCCCCTAAAGATGACCCTCCCCTTCCCCTAAGTGTAGATGACCCTCCCCTTCCCCTAAGTGAAGATGACCCTCCCCTTCCCCTAAGTGGAGATGACCCTCCCCTTCCCCTAAGTGAAGATGACCCTCCCCTTCCCCTAAGTGAAGATGACCCTCCCCTTCCCCTAAGTGAAGATGACCCTCCCCTTCCCCTAAGTGAAGATGACCCTCCCCTTCCCCTAAGTGGAGATGACCCTCCCCTTCCCCTAAGTGAAGATGACCCTCCCCTTCCCCTAAGTGAAGATGACCCTCCCCTTCCCCTAAGTGAAGATGACCCTCCCCTTCCCCTAAGTGAAGATGACCCTCCCCTTCCCCTAAGTGAAGATGACCCTCCCCTTCCCCTAAGTGAAGATGACCCTCCCCTTCCCCTAAGTGAAGATGACCCTCCCCTTCCCCTAAGTGAAGATGACCCTCCCCTTCCCCTAAGTGAAGCTGACCCTCCCCTTCCCCTAAGTGAAGTTGACCCTCCCTTTCCCCTAAGTGAAGATGACCCTCCCCTTCCCCTAAGTGAAGATGACCCTCCCCTTCCCCTAAGTGAAGATGACCCTCCCCTTCCCCTAAGTGGAGATGACCCTCCCCTTCCCCTAAGTGGAGATGACCCTCCCCTTCCCCTAAGTGGAGATGACCCTCCCCTTCCCCTAAGAGAACTTCATATCCTTCATTTTAGATCATTTAGTAGTAATTGTAAAATAATTAATCTTTGCTGTATTACATTCACAAATACTTTAAGAAATATTATCTAAAATAGAGAGAAAATAGTATTACAGCAGTAAAATGAACTTTAAATACAAATGCACAGAGTTCATATTTATCACACTTGTTTCTGACTATTTTAATTATTGTCATGAAATTGAGTGTTAATTCTTGTGACAACTCGACCATAAAATGCACAGAGGAACTCATAGTACAGTTACCTTATGGATTTTTTTAATAAAAGTGCGATTACTTAGTGTTGGTTGTTGTTGGTGGGGGAGGGGGGTGAAGAGGGGGAATATTGATGATTGGTACTGGAGTATAGTACCAATCATCAATATTTCATAAGAGAGGAAATATGGATGATTGGTACTGGAGTATAGTACCAATCATCAATATTTCATAAGAGGGGAAATATTGATGATTGGTACCGGAGTATAGTACCAATCATCAATATTTCATAAGAGGGGAAATATGGATGATTGGTACTGGAGTATAGTACCAATCATCAATATTTCATAAGAGGGGAAATATTGATGATTGGTACTGGAGTATAGTACCAATCATCAATATTTCATAAGAGGGGGAATATTGATGATTGGTACTGGAGTATAGTACCAATCATCAGTATTTCATAAGAGGGGAAATATTGATGATTGGTACTGGAGTATAGTACCAATCATCAATATTTCATAAGAGGGGAAATATGGATGATTGGTACTGGAGTATAGTACCAATCATCAATATTTCATAAGAGGGGAAATATTGATGATTGGTACCGGAGTATAGTACCAATCATCAATATTTCATAAGAGGGGAAATATGGATGATTGGTACTAGAGTATAGTACCAATCATCAATATTTCATAAGAGGGGAAATATTGATGATTGGTACTGGAGTATAGTACCAATCATCAATATTTCATAAGAGGGGGAATATTGATGATTGGTACTGGAGTATAGTACCAATCATCAGTATTTCATAAGAGGGGAAATATTGATGATTGGTACTGGAGTATAGTACCAATCATCAATATTTCATAAGAGGGGGAATATTGATGATTGGTACTGGAGTATAGTACCAATCATCAATATTTCATAAGAGGGGGAATATTGATGATTGGTATTGGAGTATAGTACCAATCATCAATATTTCATAAGAGGGGGAATATTGATGATTGGTACTGGAGTATAGTACCAATCATCAATATTTCATAAGAGGGGGAATATTGATGATTGGTACTGGAGTATAGTAGCAGTCATCAATATTTCATAAGAGGGGGAATATTGATGATTGGTACTGGAGTATAGTACCAATCATCAATATTTCATAAGAGGGGGAATATTGATGATTGGTACTGGAGTATAGTAGCAGTCATCAATATTTCATAAGAGGGGGAATATTGATGATTGGTACTGGAGTATAGTACCAATCATCAATATTTCATAAGAGGGGGAATATTGATGATTGGTACTGGAGTATAGTACCAATCATCAATATTTAATAAGAGGGGGAATATTGATGATTGGTACTGGAGTATAGTACCAATCATCAATATTTCATAAGAGGGGGAATATTGATGATTGGTACTGGAGTATAGTAGCAGTCATCAATATTTCATAAGAGGGGGAATATTGATGATTGGTACTGTAGTATAGTACCAATCATCAATATTTCATAAGAGGGGGAATACTGATGATTGGTACTGGAGTATAGTACCAATCATCAATATTTCATAAGAGGGGGAATATTGATGATTGGTACTGGAGTATAGTACCAATCATCAATATTTCATAAGAGGGGGAATATTGATGATTGGTACTGGAGTATAGTACCAATCATCAATATTTCATAAGAGGGGGAATATTGATGATTGGTACTGGAGTATAGTACCAATCATCAATATTTCATAAGAGGGGGAATATTGATGATTGGTACTGGAGTATAGTACCAATCATCAATATTTCATAAGAGGGGGAATATTGATGATTGGTACTGGAGTATAGTACCAATCATCAATATTTCATAAGAGGGGGAATATTGATGATTGGTACTGGAGTATAGTAGCAGTCATCAATATCTCATAAGAGGGGGAATATTGATGATTGGTACTGGAGTATAGTACCAATCATCAATATTTCATAAGGTACACTACATGTATAATAATAAGTACACATGTACTGTACGTTAACTGTAACAAATGATGGAATTATGAACATAACCAGGATGGTGCTGTGTATTTTGAATATTTGATAATATTAATATAAAACAATTATCAGAAAATGAAACTATACTTTTTAGTTTCCATGCCATGCACACTGCATGTTGTGTGTTGTAAGGTGATACTACTGCCATGCACACTGCATGTTGTGTGTTGTGAGGTGATACTACTACCATGCACACTGCATGTTGTGTGTTGTGAGGTGATACTACTGCCATGCACACTGCATGTTGTGTGTTGTGAGGTGATACTACTACCATGCACACTGCATGTTGTGTGTTGTGAGGTGATACTACTGCCATGCACACTGCATGTTGTGTGTTGTAAGGTGATACTACTACCATGCACACTGCATGTTGTGTGTTGTGAGGTGATACTACTACCATGCACACTGCATGTTGTGTGTTGTAAGGTGATACTACTACCATGCACACTGCATGTTGTGTGTTGTAAGGTGATACTACTACCATGCACACTGCATGTTGTGTGTTGTAAGGTGATACTACTACCATGCACACTGCATGTTGTGTGTTGTAAGGTGATACTACTGCCATGCACACTGCATGTTGTGTGTTGTAAGGTGATACTACTACCATGCACACTGCATGTTGTGTGTTGTAAGGTGATACTACTACCATGCACACTGCATGTTGTGTGTTGTAAGGTGATACTACTACCATGCACACTGCATGTTGTGTGTTGTAAGGTGATACTACTACCATGCACACTGCATGTTGTGTGTTGTAAGGTGATACTACTGCCATGCACACTGCATGTTGTGTGTTGTAAGGTGATACTACTACCATGCACACTGCATGTTGTGTGTTGTAAGGTGATACTACTACCATGCACACTGCATGTTGTGTGTTGTGAGGTGATACTACTACCATGCACACTGCATGTTGTGTGTTGTAAGGTGATACTACTACCATGCACACTGCATGTTGTGTGTTGTAAGGTGATACTACTACCATGCACACTGCATGTTGTGTGTTGTAAGGTGATACTACTACCATGCACACTGCATGTTGTGTGTTGTAAGGTGATACTACTGCCATGCACACTGCATGTTGTGTGTTGTAAGGTGATACTACTACCATGCACACTGCATGTTGTGTGTTGTAAGGTGATACTACTACCATGCACACTGCATGTTGTGTGTTGTAAGGTGATACTACTACCATGCACACTGCATGTTGTGTGTTGTAAGGTGATACTACTACCATGCACACTGCATGTTGTGTGTTGTAAGGTGATACTACTACCATGCACACTGCATGTTGTGTGTTGTAAGGTGATACTACTACCATGCACACTGCATGTTGTGTGTTGTAAGGTGATACTACTACCATGCACACTGCATGTTGTGTGTTGTAAGGTGATACTACTACCATGCACACTGCATGTTGTGTGTTGTAAGGTGATACTACTACCATGCACACTGCATGTTGTGTGTTGTAAGGTGATACTACTGCCATGCACACTGCATGTTGTGTGTTGTAAGGTGATACTACTACCATGCACACTGCATGTTGTGTGTTGTAAGGTGATACTACTACCATGCACACTGCATGTTGTGTGTTGTAAGGTGATACTACTGCCATGCACACTGCATGTTGTGTGTTGTGAGGTGATACTACTGCCATGCACACTGCATGTTGTGTGTTGTGAGGTGATACTACTACCATGCACACTGCATGTTGTGTGTTGTGAGGTGATACTACTACCATGCACACTGCATGTTGTGTGTTGTGAGGTGATACTACTACCATGCACACTGCATGTTGTGTGTTGTGAGGTGATACTACTACCATGCACACTGCATGTTGTGTGTTGTAAGGTGATACTACTACCATGCACACTGCATGTTGTGTGTTGTAAGGTGATACTACTACCATGCACACTGCATGTTGTGTGTTGTAAGGTGATACTACTACCATGCACACTGCATGTTGTGTGTTGTAAGGTGATACTACTACCATGCACACTGCATGTTGTGTGTTGTAAGGTGATACTACTACCATGCACACTGCATGTTGTGTGTTGTAAGGTGATACTACTACCATGCACACTGCATGTTGTGTGTTGTAAGGTGATACTACTACCATGCACACTGCATGTTGTGTGTTGTAAGGTGATACTACTGCCATGCACACTGCATGTTGTGTGTTGTAAGGTGATACTACTACCATGCACACTGCATGTTGTGTGTTGTAAGGTGATACTACTACCATGCACACTGCATGTTGTGTGTTGTAAGGTGATACTACTGCCATGCACACTGCATGTTGTGTGTTGTAAGGTGATACTACTGCCATGCACACTGCATGTTGTGTGTTGTGAGGTGATACTACTGCCATGCACACTGCATGTTGTGTGTTGTAAGGTGATACTACTACCATGCACACTGCATGTTGTGTGTTGTAAGGTGATACTACTACCATGCACACTGCATGTTGTGTGTTGTAAGGTGATACTACTACCATGCACACTGCATGTTGTGTGTTGTAAGGTGATACTACTACCATGCACACTGCATGTTGTGTGTTGTAAGGTGATACTACTACCATGCACACTGCATGTTGTGTGTTGTAAGGTGATACTACTACCATGCACACTGCATGTTGTGTGTTGTAAGGTGATACTACTACCATGCACACTGCATGTTGTGTGTTGTAAGGTGATACTACTACCATGCACACTGCATGTTGTGTGTTGTAAGGTGATACTACTACCATGCACACTGCATGTTGTGTGTTGTAAGGTGATACTACTACCATGCACACTGCATGTTGTGTGTTGTAAGGTGATACTACTACCATGCACACTGCATGTTGTGTGTTGTAAGGTGATACTACTACCATGCACACTGCATGTTGTGTGTTGTAAGGTGATACTACTGCCATGCACACTGCATGTTGTGTGTTGTAAGGTGATACTACTGCCATGCACACTGCATGTTGTGTGTTGTAAGGTGATACTACTACCATGCACACTGCATGTTGTGTGTTGTAAGGTGATACTACTACCATGCACACTGCATGTTGTGTGTTGTAAGGTGATACTACTGCCATGCACACTGCATGTTGTGTGTTGTAAGGTGATACTACTGCCATGCACACTGCATGTTGTGTGTTGTAAGGTGATACTACTGCCATGCACACTGCATGTTGTGTGTTGTAAGGTGATACTACTACCATGCACACTGCATGTTGTGTGTTGTAAGGTGATACTACTGCCATGCACACTGCATGTTGTGTGTTGTAAGGTGATACTACTGCCATGCACACTGCATGTTGTGTGTTGTAAGGTGATACTACTGCCATGCACACTGCATGTTGTGTGTTGTAAGGTGATACTACTACCATGCACACTGCATGTTGTGTGTTGTAAGGTGATACTACTACCATGCACACTGCATGTTGTGTGTTGTAAGGTGATACTACTACCATGCACACTGCATGTTGTGTGTTGTAAGGTGATACTACTACCATGCACACTGCATGTTGTGTGTTGTAAGGTGATACTACTGCCATGCACACTGCATGTTGTGTGTTGTAAGGTGATACTACTACCATGCACACTGCATGTTGTGTGTTGTAAGGTGATACTACTGCCATGCACACTGCATGTTGTGTGTTGTAAGGTGATACTACTGCCATGCACACTGCATGTTGTGTGTTGTGAGGTGATACTACTGCCATGCACACTGCATGTTGTGTGTTGTAAGGTGATACTACTGCCATGCACACTGCATGTTGTGTGTTGTAAGGTGATACTACTGCCATGCACACTGCAGGTGATACTACTACCATGCACACTGCATGTTGTGTGTTGTAAGGTGATACTACTACCATGCACACTGCATGTTGTGTGTTGTAAGGTGATACTACTGCCATGCACACTGCATGTTGTGTGTTGTAAGGTGATACTACTGCCATGCACACTGCATGTTGTGTGTTGTAAGGTGATACTACTGCCATGCACACTGCATGTTGTGTGTTGTAAGGTGATACTACTACCATGCACACTGCATGTTGTGTGTTGTAAGGTGATACTACTGCCATGCACACTGCATGTTGTGTGTTGTAAGGTGATACTACTACCATGCACACTGCATGTTGTGTGTTGTAAGGTGATACTACTGCCATGCACACTGCATGTTGTGTGTTGTAAGGTGATACTACTGCCATGCACACTGCATGTTGTGTGTTGTAAGGTGATACTACTACCATGCACACTGCATGTTGTGTGTTGTAAGGTGATACTACTACCATGCACACTGCATGTTGTGTGTTGTAAGGTGATACTACTACCATGCACACTGCATGTTGTGTGTTGTAAGGTGATACTACTACCATGCACACTGCATGTTGTGTGTTGTAAGGTGATACTACTGCCATGCACACTGCATGTTGTGTGTTGTAAGGTGATACTACTACCATGCACACTGCATGTTGTGTGTTGTAAGGTGATACTACTGCCATGCACACTGCATGTTGTGTGTTGTAAGGTGATACTACTACCATGCACACTGCATGTTGTGTGTTGTAAGGTGATACTACTACCATGCACACTGCATGTTGTGTGTTGTAAGGTGATACTACTACCATGCACACTGCATGTTGTGTGTTGTAAGGTGATACTACTACCATGCACACTGCATGTTGTGTGTTGTAAGGTGATACTACTACCATGCACACTGCATGTTGTGTGTTGTAAGGTGATACTACTGCCATGCACACTGCATGTTGTGTGTTGTAAGGTGATACTACTACCATGCACACTGCATGTTGTGTGTTGTAAGGTGATACTACTACCATGCACACTGCATGTTGTGTGTTGTAAGGTGATACTACTGCCATGCACACTGCATGTTGTGTGTTGTAAGGTGATACTACTACCATGCACACTGCATGTTGTGTGTTGTAAGGTGATACTACTACCATGCACACTGCATGTTGTGTGTTGTAAGGTGATACTACTGCCATGCACACTGCATGTTGTGTGTTGTAAGGTGATACTACTACCATGCACACTGCATGTTGTGTGTTGTAAGGTGATACTACTACCATGCACACTGCATGTTGTGTGTTGTAAGGTGATACTACTGATACTACTACCATGCACACTGCATGTTGTGTGTTGTAAGGTGATACTACTACCATGCACACTGCATGTTGTGTGTTGTAAGGTGATACTACTGCCATGCACACTGCATGTTGTGTGTTGTAAGGTGATACTACTACCATGCACACTGCATGTTGTGTGTTGTAAGGTGATACTACTACCATGCACACTGCATGTTGTGTGTTGTAAGGTGATACTACTACCATGCACACTGCATGTTGTGTGTTGTAAGGTGATACTACTACCATGCACACTGCATGTTGTGTGTTGTAAGGTGATACTACTACCATGCACACTGCATGTTGTGTGTTGTAAGGTGATACTACTACCATGCACACTGCATGTTGTGTGTTGTAAGGTGATACTACTACCATGCACACTGCATGTTGTGTGTTGTAAGGTGATACTACTGCCATGCACACTGCATGTTGTGTGTTGTAAGGTGATACTACTACCATGCACACTGCATGTTGTGTGTTGTAAGGTGATACTACTACCATGCACACTGCATGTTGTGTGTTGTAAGGTGATACTACTACCATGCACACTGCATGTTGTGTGTTGTAAGGTGATACTACTACCATGCACACTGCATGTTGTGTGTTGTAAGGTGATACTACTACCATGCACACTGCATGTTGTGTGTTGTAAGGTGATACTACTGCCATGCACACTGCATGTTGTGTGTTGTAAGGTGATACTACTACCATGCACACTGCATGTTGTGTGTTGTAAGGTGATACTACTACCATGCACACTGCATGTTGTGTGTTGTAAGGTGATACTACTACCATGCACACTGCATGTTGTGTGTTGTAAGGTGATACTACTGCCATGCACACTGCATGTTGTGTGTTGTAAGGTGATACTACTACCATGCACACTGCATGTTGTGTGTTGTAAGGTGATACTACTGCCATGCACACTGCATGTTGTGTGTTGTAAGGTGATACTACTGCCATGCACACTGCATGTTGTGTGTTGTAAGGTGATACTACTACCATGCACACTGCATGTTGTGTGTTGTAAGGTGATACTACTACCATGCACACTGCATGTTGTGTGTTGTAAGGTGATACTACTACCATGCACACTGCATGTTGTGTGTTGTAAGGTGATACTACTACCATGCACACTGCATGTTGTGTGTTGTAAGGTGATACTACTACCATGCACACTGCATGTTGTGTGTTGTAAGGTGATACTACTGCCATGCACACTGCATGTTGTGTGTTGTAAGGTGATACTACTACCATGCACACTGCATGTTGTGTGTTGTAAGGTGATACTACTACCATGCACACTGCATGTTGTGTGTTGTAAGGTGATACTACTGCCATGCACACTGCATGTTGTGTGTTGTAAGGTGATACTACTACCATGCACACTGCATGTTGTGTGTTGTAAGGTGATACTACTACCATGCACACTGCATGTTGTGTGTTGTAAGGTGATACTACTACCATGCACACTGCATGTTGTGTGTTGTAAGGTGATACTACTACTGCACACCATGCTACACTGCATGTTGTGTGTTGTAAGGTGATACTACTACCATGCACACTGCATGTTGTGTGTTGTAAGGTGATACTACTACCATGCACACTGCATGTTGTGTGTTGTAAGGTGATACTACTACCATGCACACTGCATGTTGTGTGTTGTAAGGTGATACTACTACCATGCACACTGCATGTTGTGTGTTGTAAGGTGATACTACTACCATGCACACTGCATGTTGTGTGTTGTAAGGTGATACTACTACCATGCACACTGCATGTTGTGTGTTGTAAGGTGATACTACTACCATGCACACTGCATGTTGTGTGTTGTAAGGTGATACTACTGCCATGCACACTGCATGTTGTGTGTTGTAAGGTGATACTACTGCCATGCACACTGCATGTTGTGTGTTGTAAGGTGATACTACTACCATGCACACTGCATGTTGTGTGTTGTAAGGTGATACTACTGCCATGCACACTGCATGTTGTGTGTTGTAAGGTGATACTACTACCATGCACACTGCATGTTGTGTGTTGTAAGGTGATACTACTACCATGCACACTGCATGTTGTGTGTTGTAAGGTGATACTACTACCATGCACACTGCATGTTGTGTGTTGTAAGGTGATACTACTACCATGCACACTGCATGTTGTGTGTTGTAAGGTGATACTACTACCATGCACACTGCATGTTGTGTGTTGTAAGGTGATACTACTACCATGCACACTGCATGTTGTGTGTTGTAAGGTGATACTACTGCCATGCACACTGCATGTTGTGTGTTGTAAGGTGATACTACTACCATGCACACTGCATGTTGTGTGTTGTAAGGTGATACTACTACCATGCACACTGCATGTTGTGTGTTGTAAGGTGATACTACTACCATGCACACTGCATGTTGTGTGTTGTAAGGTGATACTACTACCATGCACACTGCATGTTGTGTGTTGTAAGGTGATACTACTACCATGCACACTGCATGTTGTGTGTTGTAAGGTGATACTACTACCATGCACACTGCATGTTGTGTGTTGTAAGGTGATACTACTACCATGCACACTGCATGTTGTGTGTTGTAAGGTGATACTACTACCATGCACACTGCATGTTGTGTGTTGTAAGGTGATACTACTACCATGCACACTGCATGTTGTGTGTTGTAAGGTGATACTACTACCATGCACACTGCATGTTGTGTGTTGTAAGGTGATACTACTACCATGCACACTGCATGTTGTGTGTTGTAAGGTGATACTACTACCATGCACACTGCATGTTGTGTGTTGTAAGGTGATACTACTACCATGCACACTGCATGTTGTGTGTTGTAAGGTGATACTACTACCATGCACACTGCATGTTGTGTGTTGTAAGGTGATACTACTACCATGCACACTGCATGTTGTGTGTTGTAAGGTGATACTACTACCATGCACACTGCATGTTGTGTGTTGTAAGGTGATACTACTACCATGCACACTGCATGTTGTGTGTTGTAAGGTGATACTACTACCATGCACACTGCATGTTGTGTGTTGTAAGGTGATACTACTACCATGCACACTGCATGTTGTGTGTTGTAAGGTGATACTACTACCATGCACACTGCATGTTGTGTGTTGTAAGGTGATACTACTACCATGCACACTGCATGTTGTGTGTTGTAAGGTGATACTACTACCATGCACACTGCATGTTGTGTGTTGTAAGGTGATACTACTACCATGCACACTGCATGTTGTGTGTTGTAAGGTGATACTACTACCATGCACACTGCATGTTGTGTGTTGTAAGGTGATACTACTACCATGCACACTGCATGTTGTGTGTTGTAAGGTGATACTACTACCATGCACACTGCATGTTGTGTGTTGTAAGGTGATACTACTACCATGCACACTGCATGTTGTGTGTTGTAAGGTGATACTACTACCATGCACACTGCATGTTGTGTGTTGTAAGGTGATACTACTACCATGCACACTGCATGTTGTGTGTTGTAAGGTGATACTACTACCATGCACACTGCATGTTGTGTGTTGTAAGGTGATACTACTACCATGCACACTGCATGTTGTGTGTTGTAAGGTGATACTACTACCATGCACACTGCATGTTGTGTGTTGTAAGGTGATACTACTACCATGCACACTGCATACCATGCACACTGCATGTGTGTGTTGTAAGGTGATACTACTACCATGCACACTGCATGTTGTGTGTTGTAAGGTGATACTACTACCATGCACACTGCATGTTGTGTGTTGTAAGGTGATACTACTACCATGCACACTGCATGTTGTGTGTTGTAAGGTGATACTACTACCATGCACACTGCATGTTGTGTGTTGTAAGGTGATACTACTACCATGCACACTGCATGTTGTGTGTTGTAAGGTGATACTACTACCATGCACACTGCATGTTGTGTGTTGTAAGGTGATACTACTACCATGCACACTGCATGTTGTGTGTTGTAAGGTGATACTACTACCATGCACACTGCATGTTGTGTGTTGTAAGGTGATACTACTACCATGCACACTGCATGTTGTGTGTTGTAAGGTGATACTACTACCATGCACACTGCATGTTGTGTGTTGTAAGGTGATACTACTACCATGCACACTGCATGTTGTGTGTTGTAAGGTGATACTACTACCATGCACACTGCATGTTGTGTGTTGTAAGGTGATACTACTACCATGCACACTGCATGTTGTGTGTTGTAAGGTGATACTACTACCATGCACACTGCATGTTGTGTGTTGTAAGGTGATACTACTACCATGCACACTGCATGTTGTGTGTTGTAAGGTGATACTACTACCATGCACACTGCATGTTGTGTGTTGTAAGGTGATACTACTACCATGCACACTGCATGTTGTGTGTTGTAAGGTGATACTACTACCATGCACACTGCATGTTGTGTGTTGTAAGGTGATACTACTACCATGCACACTGCATGTTGTGTGTTGTAAGGTGATACTACTACCATGCACACTGCATGTTGTGTGTTGTAAGGTGATACTACTACCATGCACACTGCATGTTGTGTGTTGTAAGGTGATACTACTACCATGCACACTGCATGTTGTGTGTTGTAAGGTGATACTACTACCATGCACACTGCATGTTGTGTGTTGTAAGGTGATACTACTACCATGCACACTGCATGTTGTGTGTTGTAAGGTGATACTACTACCATGCACACTGCATGTTGTGTGTTGTAAGGTGATACTACTACCATGCACACTGCATGTTGTGTGTTGTAAGGTGATACTACTACCATGCACACTGCATGTTGTGTGTTGTAAGGTGATACTACTACCATGCACACTGCATGTTGTGTGTTGTAAGGTGATACTACTACCATGCACACTGCATGTTGTGTGTTGTAAGGTGATACTACTACCATGCACACTGCATGTTGTGTGTTGTAAGGTGATACTACTACCATGCACACTGCATGTTGTGTGTTGTAAGGTGATACTACTACCATGCACACTGCATGTTGTGTGTTGTAAGGTGATACTACTACCATGCACACTGCATGTTGTGTGTTGTAAGGTGATACTACTACCATGCACACTGCATGTTGTGTGTTGTAAGGTGATACTACTACCATGCACACTGCATGTTGTGTGTTGTAAGGTGATACTACTACCATGCACACTGCATGTTGTGTGTTGTAAGGTGATACTACTACCATGCACACTGCATGTTGTGTGTTGTAAGGTGATACTACTACCATGCACACTGCATGTTGTGTGTTGTAAGGTGATACTACTACCATGCACACTGCATGTTGTGTGTTGTAAGGTGATACTACTACCATGCACACTGCATGTTGTGTGTTGTAAGGTGATACTACTACCATGCACACTGCATGTTGTGTGTTGTAAGGTGATACTACTACCATGCACACTGCATGTTGTGTGTTGTAAGGTGATACTACTACCATGCACACTGCATGTTGTGTGTTGTAAGGTGATACTACTACCATGCACACTGCATGTTGTGTGTTGTAAGGTGATACTACTACCATGCACACTGCATGTTGTGTGTTGTAAGGTGATACTACTACCATGCACACTGCATGTTGTGTGTTGTAAGGTGATACTACTACCATGCACACTGCATGTTGTGTGTTGTAAGGTGATACTACTACCATGCACACTGCATGTTGTGTGTTGTAAGGTGATACTACTACCATGCACACTGCATGTTGTGTGTTGTAAGGTGATACTACTGCCATGCACACTGCATGTTGTGTGTTGTAAGGTGATACTACTACCATGCACACTGCATGTTGTGTGTTGTAAGGTGATACTACTACCATGCACACTGCATGTTGTGTGTTGTAAGGTGATACTACTACCATGCACACTGCATGTTGTGTGTTGTAAGGTGATACTACTACCATGCACACTGCATGTTGTGTGTTGTAAGGTGATACTACTACCATGCACACTGCATGTTGTGTGTTGTAAGGTGATACTACTACCATGCACACTGCATGTTGTGTGTTGTAAGGTGATACTACTACCATGCACACTGCATGTTGTGTGTTGTAAGGTGATACTACTACCATGCACACTGCATGTTGTGTGTTGTAAGGTGATACTACTACCATGCACACTGCATGTTGTGTGTTGTAAGGTGATACTACTACCATGCACACTGCATGTTGTGTGTTGTAAGGTGATACTACTACCATGCACACTGCATGTTGTGTGTTGTAAGGTGATACTACTACCATGCACACTGCATGTTGTGTGTTGTAAGGTGATACTACTACCATGCACACTGCATGTTGTGTGTTGTAAGGTGATACTACTACCATGCACACTGCATGTTGTGTGTTGTAAGGTGATACTACTACCATGCACACTGCATGTTGTGTGTTGTAAGGTGATACTACTACCATGCACACTGCATGTTGTGTGTTGTAAGGTGATACTACTACCATGCACACTGCATGTTGTGTGTTGTAAGGTGATACTACTACCATGCACACTGCATGTTGTGTGTTGTAAGGTGATACTACTACCATGCACACTGCATGTTGTGTGTTGTAAGGTGATACTACTACCATGCACACTGCATGTTGTGTGTTGTAAGGTGATACTACTACCATGCACACTGCATGTTGTGTGTTGTAAGGTGATACTACTACCATGCACACTGCATGTTGTGTGTTGTAAGGTGATACTACTACCATGCACACTGCATGTTGTGTGTTGTAAGGTGATACTACTACCATGCACACTGCATGTTGTGTGTTGTAAGGTGATACTACTGCCATGCACACTGCATGTTGTGTGTTGTAAGGTGATACTACTACCATGCACACTGCATGTTGTGTGTTGTAAGGTGATACTACTACCATGCACACTGCATGTTGTGTGTTGTAAGGTGATACTACTACCATGCACACTGCATGTTGTGTGTTGTAAGGTGATACTACTACCATGCACACTGCATGTTGTGTGTTGTAAGGTGATACTACTACCATGCACACTGCATGTTGTGTGTTGTAAGGTGATACTACTACCATGCACACTGCATGTTGTGTGTTGTAAGGTGATACTACTGCCATGCACACTGCATGTTGTGTGTTGTAAGGTGATACTACTACCATGCACACTGCATGTTGTGTGTTGTAAGGTGATACTACTACCATGCACACTGCATGTTGTGTGTTGTAAGGTGATACTACTACCATGCACACTGCATGTTGTGTGTTGTAAGGTGATACTACTACCATGCACACTGCATGTTGTGTGTTGTAAGGTGATACTACTACCATGCACACTGCATGTTGTGTGTTGTAAGGTGATACTACTACCATGCACACTGCATGTTGTGTGTTGTAAGGTGATACTACTGCCATGCACACTGCATGTTGTGTGTTGTAAGGTGATACTACTGCCATGCACACTGCATGTTGTGTGTTGTAAGGTGATACTACTACCATGCACACTGCATGTTGTGTGTTGTAAGGTGATACTACTACCATGCACACTGCATGTTGTGTGTTGTAAGGTGATACTACTACCATGCACACTGCATGTTGTGTGTTGTAAGGTGATACTACTACCATGCACACTGCATGTTGTGTGTTGTAAGGTGATACTACTACCATGCACACTGCATGTTGTGTGTTGTAAGGTGATACTACTACCATGCACACTGCATGTTGTGTGTTGTAAGGTGATACTACTACCATGCACACTGCATGTTGTGTGTTGTAAGGTGATACTACTACCATGCACACTGCATGTTGTGTGTTGTAAGGTGATACTACTACCATGCACACTGCATGTTGTGTGTTGTAAGGTGATACTACTACCATGCACACTGCATGTTGTGTGTTGTAAGGTGATACTACTACCATGCACACTGCATGTTGTGTGTTGTAAGGTGATACTACTACCATGCACACTGCATGTTGTGTGTTGTAAGGTGATACTACTACCATGCACACTGCATGTTGTGTGTTGTAAGGTGATACTACTACCATGCACACTGCATGTTGTGTGTTGTAAGGTGATACTACTACCATGCACACTGCATGTTGTGTGTTGTAAGGTGATACTACTACCATGCACACTGCATGTTGTGTGTTGTAAGGTGATACTACTACCATGCACACTGCATGTTGTGTGTTGTAAGGTGATACTACTACCATGCACACTGCATGTTGTGTGTTGTAAGGTGATACTACTACCATGCACACTGCATGTTGTGTGTTGTAAGGTGATACTACTACCATGCACACTGCATGTTGTGTGTTGTAAGGTGATACTACTACCATGCACACTGCATGTTGTGTGTTGTAAGGTGATACTACTACCATGCACACTGCATGTTGTGTGTTGTAAGGTGATACTACTACCATGCACACTGCATGTTGTGTGTTGTAAGGTGATACTACTACCATGCACACTGCATGTTGTGTGTTGTAAGGTGATACTACTACCATGCACACTGCATGTTGTGTGTTGTAAGGTGATACTACTACCATGCACACTGCATGTTGTGTGTTGTAAGGTGATACTACTACCATGCACACTGCATGTTGTGTGTTGTAAGGTGATACTACTACCATGCACACTGCATGTTGTGTGTTGTAAGGTGATACTACTACCATGCACACTGCATGTTGTGTGTTGTAAGGTGATACTACTACCATGCACACTGCATGTTGTGTGTTGTAAGGTGATACTACTACCATGCACACTGCATGTTGTGTGTTGTAAGGTGATACTACTACCATGCACACTGCATGTTGTGTGTTGTAAGGTGATACTACTACCATGCACACTGCATGTTGTGTGTTGTAAGGTGATACTACTACCATGCACACTGCATGTTGTGTGTTGTAAGGTGATACTACTACCATGCACACTGCATGTTGTGTGTTGTAAGGTGATACTACTACCATGCACACTGCATGTTGTGTGTTGTAAGGTGATACTACTACCATGCACACTGCATGTTGTGTGTTGTAAGGTGATACTACTACCATGCACACTGCATGTTGTGTGTTGTAAGGTGATACTACTACCATGCACACTGCATGTTGTGTGTTGTAAGGTGATACTACTACCATGCACACTGCATGTTGTGTGTTGTAAGGTGATACTACTACCATGCACACTGCATGTTGTGTGTTGTAAGGTGATACTACTACCATGCACACTGCATGTTGTGTGTTGTAAGGTGATACTACTACCATGCACACTGCATGTTGTGTGTTGTAAGGTGATACTACTACCATGCACACTGCATGTTGTGTGTTGTAAGGTGATACTACTACCATGCACACTGCATGTTGTGTGTTGTAAGGTGATACTACTACCATGCACACTGCATGTTGTGTGTTGTAAGGTGATACTACTACCATGCACACTGCATGTTGTGTGTTGTAAGGTGATACTACTACCATGCACACTGCATGTTGTGTGTTGTAAGGTGATACTACTACCATGCACACTGCATGTTGTGTGTTGTAAGGTGATACTACTACCATGCACACTGCATGTTGTGTGTTGTAAGGTGATACTACTACCATGCACACTGCATGTTGTGTGTTGTAAGGTGATACTACTACCATGCACACTGCATGTTGTGTGTTGTAAGGTGATACTACTACCATGCACACTGCATGTTGTGTGTTGTAAGGTGATACTACTACCATGCACACTGCATGTTGTGTGTTGTGAGGTGATACTACTACCATGCACACTGCATGTTGTGTGTTGTAAGGTGATACTACTACCATGCACACTGCATGTTGTGTGTTGTAAGGTGATACTACTACCATGCACACTGCATGTTGTGTGTTGTAAGGTGATACTACTACCATGCACACTGCATGTTGTGTGTTGTAAGGTGATACTACTACCATGCACACTGCATGTTGTGTGTTGTAAGGTGATACTACTACCATGCACACTGCATGTTGTGTGTTGTAAGGTGATACTACTACCATGCACACTGCATGTTGTGTGTTGTAAGGTGATACTACTACCATGCACACTGCATGTTGTGTGTTGTAAGGTGATACTACTACCATGCACACTGCATGTTGTGTGTTGTAAGGTGATACTACTACCATGCACACTGCATGTTGTGTGTTGTAAGGTGATACTACTACCATGCACACTGCATGTTGTGTGTTGTAAGGTGATACTACTACCATGCACACTGCATGTTGTGTGTTGTAAGGTGATACTACTACCATGCACACTGCATGTTGTGTGTTGTAAGGTGATACTACTACCATGCACACTGCATGTTGTGTGTTGTAAGGTGATACTACTACCATGCACACTGCATGTTGTGTGTTGTAAGGTGATACTACTACCATGCACACTGCATGTTGTGTGTTGTAAGGTGATACTACTGCCATGCACACTGCATGTTGTGTGTTGTGAGGTGATACTACTGCCATGCACACTGCATGTTGTGTGTTGTGAGGTGATACTACTACCATGCACACTGCATGTTGTGTGTTGTGAGGTGATACTACTACCATGCACACTGCATGTTGTGTGTTGTAAGGTGATACTACTGCCATGCACACTGCATGTTGTGTGTTGTAAGGTGATACTACTACCATGCACACTGCATGTTGTGTGTTGTGAGGTGATACTACTACCATGCACACTGCATGTTGTGTGTTGTAAGGTGATACTACTGCCATGCACACTGCATGTTGTGTGTTGTAAGGTGATACTACTACCATGCACACTGCATGTTGTGTGTTGTAAGGTGATACTACTACCATGCACACTGCATGTTGTGTGTTGTAAGGTGATACTACTACCATGCACACTGCATGTTGTGTGTTGTAAGGTGATACTACTACCATGCACACTGCATGTTGTGTGTTGTAAGGTGATACTACTACCATGCACACTGCATGTTGTGTGTTGTGAGGTGATACTACTACCATGCACACTGCATGTTGTGTGTTGTAAGGTGATACTACTACCATGCACACTGCATGTTGTGTGTTGTGAGGTGATACTACTACCATGCACACTGCATGTTGTGTGTTGTAAGGTGATACTACTACCATGCACACTGCATGTTGTGTGTTGTAAGGTGATACTACTACCATGCACACTGCATGTTGTGTGTTGTAAGGTGATACTACTACCATGCACACTGCATGTTGTGTGTTGTGAGGTGATACTACTACCATGCACACTGCATGTTGTGTGTTGTAAGGTGATACTACTACCATGCACACTGCATGTTGTGTGTTGTGAGGTGATACTACTACCATGCACACTGCATGTTGTGTGTTGTAAGGTGATACTACTACCATGCACACTGCATGTTGTGTGTTGTAAGGTGATACTACTGCCATGCACACTGCATGTTGTGTGTTGTAAGGTGATACTACTACCATGCACACTGCATGTTGTGTGTTGTGAGGTGATACTACTACCATGCACACTGCATGTTGTGTGTTGTAAGGTGATACTACTACCATGCACACTGCATGTTGTGTGTTGTAAGGTGATACTACTGCCATGCACACTGCATGTTGTGTGTTGTGAGGTGATACTACTACCATGCACACTGCATGTTGTGTGTTGTGAGGTGATACTACTACCATGCACACTGCATGTTGTGTGTTGTAAGGTGATACTACTACCATGCACACTGCATGTTGTGTGTTGTAAGGTGATCAACTACTGCCATGCACACTGCATGTTGTGTGTTGTAAGGTGATACTACTACCATGCACACTGCATGTTGTGTAAGGTGATACTACTACCATGCACACTGCATGTTGTGTGTTGTAAGGTGATCAACTACTGCCATGCACACTGCATGTTGTGTGTTGTAAGGTGATACTACTGCCATGCACACTGCATGTTGTGTGTTGTGAGGTGATACTACTACCATGCACACTGCATGTTGTGTGTTGTAAGGTGATGATCAACTACTGCCATGCACACTGCATGTTGTGTGTTGTAAGGTGATGATCAACTACTGCCATGCACACTGCATGTTGTGTTGTAAGGTGATACTACTGCCATGCACACTGCATGTTGTGTGTTGTAAGGTGATACTACTACCATGCACACTGCATGTTGTGTGTTGTAAGGTGATACTACTACCATGCACACTGCATGTTGTGTTGTAAGGTGATGATCAACTACTGCCATGCACACTGCATGTTGTGTGTTGTAAGGTGATACTACTACCATGCACACTGCATGTTGTGTGTTGTAAGGTGATACTACTGCCATGCACACTGCATGTTGTGTGTTGTAAGGTGATACTACTGCCATGCACACTGCATGTTGTGTGTTGTGAGGTGATACTACTACCATGCACACTGCATGTTGTGTGTTGTAAGGTGATACTACTACCATGCACACTGCATGTTGTGTGTTGTAAGGTGATACTACTACCATGCACACTGCATGTTGTGTGTTGTAAGGTGATACTACTGCCATGCACACTGCATGTTGTGTGTTGTAAGGTGATACTACTGCCATGCACACTGCATGTTGTGTGTTGTAAGGTGATACTACTGCCATGCACACTGCATGTTGTGTGTTGTAAGGTGATGATCAACTACTGCCATGCACACTGCATGTTACACTTCCATGTCATTACCTTCACTATAGTTTTTGAAGCTGATGGCCAAACTTTTGTTCGTTGTTAAAGTCGACTATTGAACATTATCCATTATTAGAACATAAGACTAGAGGAACACTGCAGTAGGCTTACTGGCCCATACATTGAAGGTCCTCAAAATCTAACCCCTGTCACTTTTTCCCACTATTCCATGACCTGCCACTTTAACAATCTTTTGTGTGGGACTCATATCCGAAGTCTTACTGAAATTCAAATAAGCATCATTGTATTGTTTATCCATGTGCCACTGCCTGACATGTTTTTATGAAGGAAGTCAGCAAGTTTGTGAGGCAGGAATTGCCCCTTGAGAATCAGTGTTGAGACTCGTGAATCAAATTACGCTCATCATGATGGCTTATCATTATATCTGCTATAATTGATTCACTGTTGAGGTCGGACTTATTATCAAGTAATTTGATGGTAAGGCCTTGCCTCTGGCTTAAAGATAGAAATTGCATTAGTCGTTTTCCATATCTAAAAAATCTTCTGGATCCAAGAGCGCAATACGTTAGCACCAGCTAGCTTCTTGTCCTGTGGAAGAAGTCACCATGACTCAGTATCTTGTCCTGTGGAAGAAGTCACCATGACTCAGTATCTTGTCCTGTGGAAGAAGTCATCATGACTCAGTATCTTGTCCTGTGGAAGAAGTCACCATGACTCAGTATTTTGTCCTGTGGAAGAAGTCACCATGACTCAGTATCTTGTCCTGTGGAAGAAGTCATCATGACTCAGTATCTTGTCCTGTGGAAGAAGTCATCATGACTCAGTATCTTGTCCTGTGGAAGAAGTCACCATGACTCAGTATCTTGTCCTGTGGAAGAAGTCATCATGACTCAGTATCTTGTCCTGTGGAAGAAGTCACCATGACTCAGTATCTTGTCCTGTGGAAGAAGTCACCATGACTCAGTATCTTGTCCTGTGGAAGAAGTCACCATGACTCAGTATCTTGTCCTGTGGAAGAAGTCATCATGACTCAGTATCTTGTCCCGTGGAAGAAGTCACCATGACTCAGTATCTTGTCCTGTGGAAGAAGTCACCATGACTCAGTATCTTGTCCTGTGGAAGAAGTCATCATGACTCAGTATCTTGTCCCGTGGAAGAAGTCACCATGACTCAGTATCTTGTCCTGTGGAAGAAGTCACCATGACTCAGTATCTTGTCCTGTAGAAGAAGTCACCATGACTCAGTATCTTGTCCTGTGGAAGAAGTCACCATGACTCAGATATCTTGTCCTGTGGAAGAAGTCACCATGACTCAGTATCTTGTCCTGTGGAAGAAGTCACCATGACTCAGTATCTTGTCCCGTGGAAGAAGTCACCATGACTCAGTATCTTGTCCTGTGGAAGAAGTCACCATGACTCAGTATCTTGTCCTGTAGAAGAAGTCACCATGACTCAGTATCTTGTCCTGTGGAAGAAGTCACCATGACTCAGTATCTTGTCCTGTGGAAGAAGTCATCATGACTCAGTATCTTGTCCCGTGGAAGAAGTCACCATGACTCAGTATCTTGTCCTGTGGAAGAAGTCACCATGACTCAGTATCTTGTCCTGTGGAAGAAGTCATCATGACTCAGTATCTTGTCCCGTGGAAGAAGTCACCATGACTCAGTATCTTGTCCTGTGGAAGAAGTCACCATGACTCAGTATCTTGTCCTGTAGAAGAAGTCACCATGACTCAGTATCTTGTCCTGTGGAAGAAGTCACCATGACTCAGATATCTTGTCCTGTGGAAGAAGTCACCATGACTCAGTATTTTGTCCTGTGGAAGAAGTCACCATGACTCAGTATCTTGTCCTGTGGAAGAAGTCACCATGACTCAGTATCTTGTCCTGTGGAAGAAGTCACCATGACTCAGTATCTTGTCCTGTAGAAGAAGTCACCATGACTCAGTATCTTGTCCTGTGGAAGAAGTCACCATGACTCAGATATCTTGTCCTGTGGAAGAAGTCACCATGACTCAGTATCTTGTCCTGTGGAAGAAGTCACCATGACTCAGTATCTTGTCCTGTGGAAGAAGTCATCATGACTCAGTATCTTGTCCTGTGGAAGAAATCACCATGACTCAGATATCTTGTCCTGTGGAAGAAGTCACCGTGACTCAGTATCTTGTCCTGTGGAAGAAGTCACCGTGACTCAGTATCTTGTCCTGTGGAAGAAGTCACCATGACTCAGTATCTTGTCCTGTGGAAGAAGTCACCATGACTCAGATATCTTGTCCTGTGGAAGAAGTCACCATGACTCAGTATCTTGTCCTGTGGAAGAAGTCACCATGACTCAGTATCTTGTCCTGTGGAAGAAGTCACCATGACTCAGACTCATGTAGACTGAGCACGCTGCTCGTGTTTCAATATATCTACTGTGTTGTCGGTGACCTGTGTAGCTGCTGTTACAACTGAAAGAGTCACTGAGTCCTTGTTAATAGCTTCACCACTTATTTTAGCAGTAACTTTAGTGTCCATTATGACAACATGCTCCCTTGAACAAATAATCAACCACTTGGTTCGCCACCATTGACTAGAAGATTTTACAACCCACTGCTGTTCCGTGTTTTACAGTTGTGTCACTGTAACACCAGTGGCGATGTTACGCAGATTCGCATCTGTACAGAAGGATTTCTGTCCAGGAGAAACAATAGAAGCTTGTGTTGAATACTTGATGGTAAATAATATCCGCGACAATCAAATCTTAGGCGTACACGATCCCACTTTCAACATTGTGAGTCCCATTATCACTCAGGTTAGGTTAGGTAAGGTTCGTCAGGAAACAGGACAAATGTTTCCTGACGCGGGTCTTAGTCAGATGATGACCCGCCTTTGGAGCTTTTGGTCATCTGACCGAGGCCTTCCGCTGGCTTACCGGTCCACCCCTTTAAAAATTATGGTCATTTATAACCATTGTTATATATTCGCTCAGTTCTGTGTATGTATGTCGAATGATTGAAACTCAGTGGTTCTTACAGGGAAGAAGACATCAAAGCTTCTCTTTCCGCATGACAGTTCTTAAATATATGCAGTTCTTATTGTAAGTGAAACCATGGCCATGATAACGAAAAATAAAACTGAATCATGGCTCTGTCAGCCTTTTGATTTTATTTATTTTTAAATCACGGGAGGCCTGGTCATGGACCGGGCCGCGGGGGCATTGATCCCCGGAATAACCTCCAGGTAACCAGGTAACGACTGATTGCTATTTCTGTTGCAATACTCATGTCAGCATCTATAACGCACACATTCTCCTGCAAATGTGTGGATGTTGTTTTTGACACTTCATATGTTGCCTTCATCACATTACTTTCCTTTTCTCCAAGTGCAGCAGTCTTCATTGTTTACTAAAAGCGCCTTTCATATTACATAGTCCAAAACTGAGCTAAAAAAAAGTGTTCAGCGTCCTTGTCTAGTGTCTGGGCACTACAGGATAATTACAGGCTCGATAGATATTACAGGCTCGATAGATATTACAGTTTGAAATATTTTTCTTTATTGCTTGAGTCATCTTCGTGGTTAAGGAGACATAAACAAATACTGACACATTTTATAGTGGACACATTGTGGTCCTGGCACTCGCTGTTGTGAAGGTGCTGGTACCTTGGTCACTCGCTGTTGTGAAGGTGCTGGTACCTTGGTCACTCGCTGGTGAGAAGGTGCTGGTACCTTGGTCACTCGCTGGTGTGAAGGTGCTGGTACCTTGTTCACTCGCTGTTGTGAAGGTGCTGGTACCTTGGTCACTCGCTGGTGTGAAGGTGCTGGTACCTTGGTCACTCGCTGGTGTGAAGGTGCTGGGACCTTGGTCACTCGCTGGTGAGAAGGTGCTGGTACCTTGTTCACTCGCTGTTGTGAAGGTGCTGGTACCTTGGTCACTCGCTGGTGTGAAGGTGCTGGTACCTTGGTCACTCGCTGGTGTGAAGGTGCTGGGACCTTGGTCACTCGCTGGTGAGAAGGTGCTGGTACCTTGTTCACTCGCTGTTGTGAAGGTGCTGGTACCTTGGTCACTCGCTGGTGTGAAGGTGCTGGTACCTTGGTCACTCGCTGTTGTGAAGGTGCTGGTACCTTGGTCACTCGCTGGTGTGAAGGTGCTGGTACCTTGGTCACTCGCTGGTGTGAAGGTGCTGGTACCTTGGTCACTCGCTGGTGTGAAGGTGCTGGTACCTTGGTCACTCGCTGTTGTGAAGGTGCTGGTACCTTGGTCACTCGCTGGTGTGAAGGTGCTGGTACCTTGGTCACTCGCTGTTGTGAAGGTGCTGGTACCTTGGTCACTCGCTGGTGTGAAGGTGCTGGTACCTTGGTCACTCGCTGGTGAGAAGGTGCTGGTACCTTGTTCACTCGCTGTTGTGAAGGTGCTGGTACCTTGGTCACTCGCTGGTGTGAAGGTGCTGGTACCTTGGTCACTCGCTGGTGAGAAGGTGCTGGTACCTTGTTCACTCGCTGTTGTGAAGGTGCTGGTACCTTGGTCACTCGCTGTTGTGAAGGTGCTGGTACCTTGTTCACTCGCTGTTGTGAAGGTGCTGGTACCTTGTTCACTCGCTGTTGTGAAGGTGCTGGTACCTTGGTCACTCGCTGGTGAGAAGGTGCTGGTACCTTGTTCACTCGCTGTTGTGAAGGTGCTGGTACCTTGGTCACTCGCTGTTGTGAAGGTGCTGGTACCTTGTTCACTCGCTGTTGTGAAGGTGCTGGTACCTTGGTCACTCGCTGTTGTGAAGGTGCTGGTACCTTGGTCACTCGCTGTTGTGAAGGTGCTGGTACCTTGGTCACTCGCTGGTGTGAAGGTGCTGGTACCTTGGTCACTCGCTGTTGTGAAGGTGCTGGTACCTTGGTCACTCGCTGGTGTGAAGGTGCTGGTACCTTGGTCACTCGCTGGTGTGAAGGTGCTGGTACCTTGGTCACTCGCTGGTGTGAAGGTGCTGGTACCTTGGTCACTCGCTGGTGTGAAGGTGCTGGTACCTTGGTCACTCGCTGGTGTGAAGGTGCTGGTACCTTGGTCACTCGCTGGTGTGAAGGTGCTGGTACCTTGGTCACTCGCTGGTGTGAAGGTGCTGGTACCTTGGTCACTCGCTGGTGTGAAGGTGCTGGTACCTTGGTCACTCGCTGGTGTGAAGGTGCTGGTACCTTGTTCACTCGCTGGTGTGAAGGTGCTGGTACCTTGTTCACTCGCTGTTGTGAAGGTGCTGGTATCTTGGTCACTCGCTGGTGTGAAGGTGCTGGTACCTTGGTCACTCGCAGGAGTGAAGGTGCTGGTACCTTGGTCACTCGCTGGTGTGAAGGTGCTGGTACCTTGGTCACTCGCTGGTGTGAAGGTGCTGGTACCTTGTTCACTCGCTGGTGTGAAGGTGCTGGTACCTTGTTCACTCGCTGGTGTGAAGGTGCTGGTACCTTGTTCACTCGCTGTTGTGAAGGTGCTGGTATCTTGGTCACTCGCTGGTGTGAAGGTGCTGGTACCTTGGTCACTCGCAGGAGTGAAGGTGCTGGTACCTTGGTCACTCGCTGGTGTGAAGGTGCTGGTACCTTGGTCACTCGCTGGTGTGAAGGTGCTGGTACCTTGTTCACTCGCTGGTGTGAAGGTGCTGGTACCTTGTTCACTCGCTGGTGTGAAGGTGCTGGTACCTTGGTCACTCGCTGGTGTGAAGGTGCTGGTACCTTGGTCACTCGCTGGTGTGAAGGTGCTGGTATCTTGGTCACTCGCTGGTGTGAAGGTGCTGGTACCTTGGTCACTCGCTGGTGTGAAGGTGCTGGTACCTTGGTCACTCGCTGGTGTGAAGGTGCTGGTACCTTGGTCACTCGCTGGTGTGAAGGTGCTGGTACCTTGGTCACTCGCTGGTGTGAAGGTGCTGGTACCTTTCGTCACTCGCTGGTGTGAAGGTGCTGGTACCTTGGTCACTCGCTGGTGAGAAGGTGCTGGTACCTTGGTCACTCGCTGGTGTGAAGGTGCTGGTACCTTGGTCACTCGCTGGAGTGCAGGTGCTGGTACCTTGGTCACTCGCTGGAGTGAAGGTGCTGGTACCTTGGTCACTCGCTGGTGTGAAGGTGCTGGTACCTTGGTCACTCGCTGGTGTGAAGGTGCTGGTACCTTGGTCACTCGCTGGAGTGAAGGTGCTGGTACCTTGGTCACTCGCTGGTGTGAAGGTTCTGGTACCTTGGTCACTCGCTGATGTGAAGGTGCTGGTACGTTGGTCACTCGCTGGTGTGAAGGTTCTGGTACCTTGGTCACTCGCTGGTATGAAGGTGCTGGTACCTTGGTCACTCGCTGGAGTGAAGGTGCTGGTACCTTGGTCACTCGCTGGTGTGAAGGTGCTGGTACCTTGGTCACTCGCTGGTGTGAAGCTTCTGGTACCTTGGTCACTCGCTGGTGTGAAGGTGCTGGTACCTTGGTCACTCGCTGGTGTGAAGGTGCTGGTACCTTGGTCACTCGCTGGTGTGAAGGTGCTGGTACCTTGGTCACTCGCTGGTGTGAAGGTGCTGGTACCTTGGTCACTCGCTGGTGTGAAGGTGCTGGGACCTTGGTCACTCGCTGGTGTGAAGGTGCTGGTACCTTGGTCACTCGTTGGTGTGAAGGTGCTGGTACCTTGGTCACTCGCTGGTGTGAAGGTGCTGGGACCTTGGTCACTCGCTGGTGTGAAGGTGCTGGGACCTTGGTCACTCACTGGTGTGAAGGTGCTGGTACCTTGGTCACTCGCTAGTGTGAAGGTGCTGGGACCTTGGTCACTCGCTGGTGTGAAGGTGCTGGTACCTTGGTCACTCGCTGGTGTGAAGGTGCTGGTACCTTTGTCACTCGCTGGTGTGAAGGTGCTGGTACCTTGGTCACTCGCTGGTACCTTGGTCAAGTGTACCTGTGTCTAACACAACATGAGAATATTATACACTAGCTTTTTGACGTCAAGTCATTTTGTGTTTACGTTTGTGTTACATCAGTCGTGTTGTGTCACCAGTGTCTGACGCTCACCTCTCTTTACAAGATGTTTTGGTTTAAGACACATATTATTATTATAATTATAATCAAAAAGAAGCGCTAAGCCACAAGGACTATACAGCAAAAAAGACACATAAACAAACGTTAAGACATATTGATTACAAAACTTGACGCTCGTGAGGTGTCACCTACACCTCAAACTACTCCTGTACGTTGGTTATTTACCAAGATGTCTTACAACATACAGACCAAAACTCCTTTTTTGAGGTGGGGGGAATTAAATGTTGTTTAAAGAAAAAATGTTTAATATACTGCTAAATTACACATTCAGTGAAGAGGAATAGTGAAGCGATAAAGAAGGGAATAGTGGACGTGATTGAAGCAGGAATAAAGGAAACATCCGAATCTATAATCTTTTTCTAAAAATAAATAAATCAACTGTTGCAGCTCCCATATTATTTTAACCGTCTGTGAGGTATTATAGTATTAATATTGTTCAACACCGACAAGTTAATGAATAAGAGACATGTATAACATCTAGGTATCTTTATTCTTAATATGCCTCCTAGTATCTTTATTCTTAATATGCCTCCTAGTATCTTTATTCTTACGATGCCTCCTAGTATCTTTATTCTTACGATGCCTCCTAGTATCTTTATTCTTACGATGCCTCCTAGTATCTTTATTCTTACGATGCCTCCTAGTATCTTTATTCTTACGATGCCTCCTAGTATCTTTATTCTTACGATGCCTCCTAGTATCTTTATTCTTACGATGCCTCCTAGTATCTTTATTCTTACGATGCCTCCTAGTATCTTTATTCTTACGATGCCTCCTAGTATCTTTATTCTTACGATGCCTCCTAGTATCTTTATTCTTACGATGCCTCCTAGTATCTTTATTCTTGCGATGCTTCACCATTCAGTACAGAGGTTATCTGAAGATGTTGAACCTAGATACAGTAGAAGACCACGTAATTGGTTCCTTATCTTAGATGGTATATGGAGGATGGAGACTCCATCCTCCGTTTACTAATGTTAGTCAGCCTTGTGTGTGAGCGAGCATGTATGAAGGGTGCGACTGACTCGGGTGCTATCAGTGCAGCTGTCACACAGTGTTTCACCAGGGGGAAGCTGGCTTACAGTAATGTAACCAAAGTTTTGACTGCGACTTACATACTTCTTGTGGCAATTGTTGACTCTCATCTTCTCATGAATCTTTGTAAGAGTTGAGTTTTGATGACTTTCTCCTTAAGAGTTTGATGAGTGAGGAAGCTATGAAGAGACTGGCTTGCACAGCATGAATTATTCATATTACACGTATTTTCTAGCAAGACTTTTGCTAGATGTGTATGTGTGAGGCAATGTGAGGTGCGCGGGAGTAAGCATAGCCTGTCATCACATGACTTACAGATGACTAACTGCAGTGTGTTCTTAGTCTCAACATTCCCTTGACCGGGCCGGCCCCTCACCTGCCTCCCTGATAGTTCAAAACCTGATCATCCAGGCTCTTACTGCTAGCCGCATGCGGTCCACCGTACAAACCACAACCCGACTGATGAGAGACTGACTCTAGAACTGGACATAAATTGTAGCAGAAAGTTCTGCTGTCATTAAGTTATCAATAAAGACTTCACTGCATAAAGTGTTTATTGAACATTATGTAACACTGTGACTGTCTTTCACTATAATGTTTTAAATGTGTGTGTTTATATTTTGACCAAGTTTGAACTTTTTATTAAGTTGAGACTACTGGACAAGGTATACAACTAGACTCCTGGACAAGGTGTACAACTAGACTCCTGGACAAGGTGTACAACTAGACTACTGGACAAGGTATACAACTAGACTCCTGGACAAGGTATACAACTAGACTACTGGACAAGGTATACAACTAGACTCCTGGACAAGGTGTACAACTAGACTACTGGACAAGGTATACAACTAGACTCCTGGACAAGGTGTACAACTAGACTACTGGACAAGGTGTACAACTAGACTCCTGGACAAGGTATACAACTAGACTCCTGGACAAGGTATACAACTAGACTACTGGACAAGGTATACAACTAGACTCCTGGACAAGGTGTACAACTAGACTACTGGACAAGGTATACAACTAGACTACTGGACAAGGTATACAACTAGACTACTGGACAAGGTATACAACTAGACTCCTGGACAAGGTGTACAACTAGACTCCTGGACAAGGTATACAACTAGACTACTGGACAAGGTATACAACTAGACTCCTGGACAAGGTATACAACTAGACTCCTGGACAAGGTATACAACTAGACTCCTGGACAAGGTGTACAACTAGACTCCTGGACAAGGTGTACAACTAGACTCCTGGACAAGGTGTACAACTAGACTACTGGACAAGGTATACAACTAGACTACTGGACAAGGTATACAACTAGACTCCTGGACAAGGTGTACAACTAGACTCCTGGACAAGGTATACAACTAGACTACTGGACAAGGTGTACAACTAGACTCCTGGACAAGGTGTACAACTAGACTACTGGACAAGGTATACAACTAGACTCCTGGACAAGGTATACAACTAGACTACTGGACAAGGTATACAACTAGACTCCTGGACAAGGTATACAACTAGACTACTGGACAAGGTATACAACTAGACTCCTGGACAAGGTGTACAACTAGACTACTGGACAAGGTATACAACTAGACTACTGGACAAGGTATACAACTAGACTACTGGACAAGGTATACAACTAGACTCCTGGACAAGGTGTACAACTAGACTCCTGGACAAGGTATACAACTAGACTACTGGACAAGGTATACAACTAGACTCCTGGACAAGGTATACAACTAGACTCCTGGACAAGGTATACAACTAGACTCCTGGACAAGGTGTACAACTAGACTCCTGGACAAGGTGTACAACTAGACTCCTGGACAAGGTGTACAACTAGACTACTGGACAAGGTATACAACTAGACTACTGGACAAGGTATACAACTAGACTCCTGGACAAGGTGTACAACTAGACTCCTGGACAAGGTATACAACTAGACTACTGGACAAGGTGTACAACTAGACTCCTGGACAAGGTGTACAACTAGACTCCTGGACAAGGTATACAACTAGACTCCTGGACAAGGTGTACAACTAGACTACTGGACAAAGTGTACAACTAGACTCCTGGACAAGGTGTACAACTAGACTCCTGGACAAGGTGTACGACTAGACTCCTGGACAAGGTGTACAACTAGACTCCTGGACAAGGTATACAACTAGACTCCTGGACAAGGTGTACAACTAGACTCCTGGACAAGGTGTACAACTAGACTCCTGGACAAGGTGTACAACTAGACTACTGGACAAGGTGTACAACTAGACTCCTGGACAAGGTGTACAACTAGACTCCTGGACAAGGTGTACAACTAGACTCCTGGACAAGGTATACAACTAGACTCCTGGACAAGGTATACAACTAGACTCCTGGACAAGGTGTACAACTAGACTTCTGGACAAGGTATACAACTAGACTCCTGGACAAGGTATACAACTAGACTCCTGGACAAGGTATACAACTAGACTCCTGGACAAGGTGTACAACTAGACTACTGGACAAGGTATACAACTAGACTCCTGGACAAGGTATACAACTAGACTACTGGACAAGGTGTACAACTAGACTCCTGGACAAGGTGTACAACTAGACTACTGGACAAGGTGTACAACTAGACTCCTGGACAAGGTGTACAACTAGACTACTGGACAAGGTATACAACTAGACTCCTGGACAAGGTATACAACTAGACTACTGGACAAGGTGTACAACTAGACTCCTGGACAAGGTATACAACTAGACTACTGGACAAGGTGTACAACTAGACTCCTGGACAAGGTGTACAACTAGACTCCTGGACAAGGTATACAACTAGACTCTTGGACAAGGTATACAACTAGACTCCTGGACAAGGTGTACAACTAGACTACTGGACAAGGTATACAACTAGACTCCTGGACAAGGTATACAACTAGACTACTGGACAAGGTGTACAACTAGACTCCTGGACAAGGTATACAACTAGACTACTGGACAAGGTGTACAACTAGACTCCTGGACAAGGTGTACAACTAGACTACTGGACAAGGTATACAACTAGACTTCTGGACAAGGTGTACAACTAGACTCCTGGACAAGGTGTACAACTAGACTACTGGACAAGGTATACAACTAGACTCCTGGACAAGGTGTACAACTAGACTACTGGACAAGGTATACAACTAGACTCCTGGACAAGGTGTACAACTAGACTCCTGGACAAGGTGTACAACTAGACTCCTGGACAAGGTGTACAACTAGACTACTGGACAAGGTATACAACTAGACTACTGGACAAGGTATACAACTAGACTACTGGACAAGGTATACAACTAGACTCCTGGACAAGGTGTACAACTAGACTACTGGACAAGGTATACAACTAGACTCCTGGACAAGGTATACAACTAGACTCCTGGACAAGGTGTACAACTAGACTACTGGACAAGGTGTACAACTAGACTCCTGGACAAGGTATACAACTAGACTCCTGGACAAGGTATACAACTAGACTACTGGACAAGGTGGACAACTAGACTCCTGGACAAGGTATACAACTAGACTCCTGGACAAGGTATACAACTAGACTACTGGACAAGGTGTACAACTAGACTCCTGGACAAGGTGTAGAACTAGACTCCTGGACAAGGTGTACAACTAGACTCCTGGACAAGGTGTACAACTAGACTCCTGGACAAGGTATACAACTAGACTACTGGACAAGGTGTACAACTAGACTCCTGGACAAGGTATACAACTAGACTACTGGACAAGGTGTACAACTAGACTCCTGGAAAAGGTATACAACTAGACTCCTGGACAAGGTATACAACTAGACTACTGGACAAGGTGTACAACTAGACTCCTGGACAAGGTGTACAACTAGACTCCTGGACAAGGTATACAACTAGACTACTGGACAAGGTGTAGAACTAGACTCCTGGACAAGGTGTACAACTAGACTCCTGGACAAGGTGTACAACTAGACTCCTGGACAAGGTATACAACTAGACTCCTGGACAAGGTATACAACTAGACTACTGGACAAGGTGTACAACTAGACTCCTGGACAAGGTGTACAACTAGACTCCTGGACAAGGTGTACAACTAGACTCCTGGACAAGGTATACAACTAGACTACTGGACAAGGTGTACAACTAGACTCCTGGACAAGGTATACAACTAGACTCCTGGACAAGGTATACAACTAGACTACTGGACAAGGTGTACAACTAGACTCCTGGACAAGGTATACAACTAGACTACTGGACAAGGTGTACAACTAGACTCCTGGACAAGGTATACAACTAGACTCCTGGACAAGGTGTACAACTAGACTCCTGGACAAGGTGTACAACTAGACTCCTGGACAAGGTATACAACTAGACTCCTGGACAAGGTGTACAACTAGACTCCTGGACAAGGTGTACAACTAGACTCCTGGACAAGGTATACAACTAGACTACTGGACAAGGTATACAACTAGACTACTGGACAAGGTATACAACTAGACTCCTGGACAAGGTGTACAACTAGACTCCTGGACAAGGTATACAACTAGACTACTGGACAAGGTGTACAACTAGACTCCTGGACAAGGTGTACAACTAGACTCCTGGACAAGGTATACAACTAGACTCCTGGACAAGGTGTACAACTAGACTACTGGACAAAGTGTACAACTAGACTCCTGGACAAGGTGTACAACTAGACTCCTGGACAAGGTGTACGACTAGACTCCTGGACAAGGTGTACAACTAGACTCCTGGACAAGGTATACAACTAGACTCCTGGACAAGGTGTACAACTAGACTCCTGGACAAGGTGTACAACTAGACTCCTGGACAAGGTGTACAACTAGACTACTGGACAAGGTGTACAACTAGACTCCTGGACAAGGTGTACAACTAGACTCCTGGACAAGGTGTACAACTAGACTCCTGGACAAGGTATACAACTAGACTCCTGGACAAGGTATACAACTAGACTCCTGGACAAGGTGTACAACTAGACTTCTGGACAACGTATACAACTAGACTCCTGGACAAGGTATACAACTAGACTCCTGGACAAGGTATACAACTAGACTCCTGGACAAGGTGTACAACTAGACTACTGGACAAGGTATACAACTAGACTCCTGGACAAGGTATACAACTAGACTACTGGACAAGGTGTACAACTAGACTCCTGGACAAGGTGTACAACTAGACTACTGGACAAGGTGTACAACTAGACTCCTGGACAAGGTGTACAACTAGACTACTGGACAAGGTATACAACTAGACTCCTGGACAAGGTATACAACTAGACTACTGGACAAGGTGTACAACTAGACTCCTGGACAAGGTATACAACTAGACTACTGGACAAGGTGTACAACTAGACTCCTGGACAAGGTGTACAACTAGACTCCTGGACAAGGTATACAACTAGACTCTTGGACAAGGTATACAACTAGACTCCTGGACAAGGTGTACAACTAGACTACTGGACAAGGTATACAACTAGACTCCTGGACAAGGTATACAACTAGACTACTGGACAAGGTGTACAACTAGACTCCTGGACAAGGTATACAACTAGACTACTGGACAAGGTGTACAACTAGACTCCTGGACAAGGTGTACAACTAGACTACTGGACAAGGTATACAACTAGACTTCTGGACAAGGTGTACAACTAGACTCCTGGACAAGGTGTACAACTAGACTACTGGACAAGGTATACAACTAGACTCCTGGACAAGGTGTACAACTAGACTACTGGACAAGGTATACAACTAGACTCCTGGACAAGGTGTACAACTAGACTCCTGGACAAGGTGTACAACTAGACTCCTGGACAAGGTGTACAACTAGACTACTGGACAAGGTATACAACTAGACTACTGGACAAGGTATACAACTAGACTACTGGACAAGGTATACAACTAGACTCCTGGACAAGGTGTACAACTAGACTACTGGACAAGGTATACAACTAGACTCCTGGACAAGGTATACAACTAGACTCCTGGACAAGGTGTACAACTAGACTACTGGACAAGGTGTACAACTAGACTCCTGGACAAGGTATACAACTAGACTCCTGGACAAGGTATACAACTAGACTACTGGACAAGGTGGACAACTAGACTCCTGGACAAGGTATACAACTAGACTCCTGGACAAGGTATACAACTAGACTACTGGACAAGGTGTACAACTAGACTCCTGGACAAGGTGTAGAACTAGACTCCTGGACAAGGTGTACAACTAGACTCCTGG
>NC_091335.1:17764340-17881840 GCF_038502225.1 Cherax quadricarinatus | reverse complement strand
TCTGCTGGGTTATGAGTGGAAGGTGGCTTACTGCAGTTGTGTCTGCTGGGTTATGAGTGGAAGATGGCTTGCTGTAGATGTTGTGTCTGCTGGGTTATGAGTAGAAGGTGGCTTACTGTCGGTGTTGTGTGTGCTGGTTTACGAGTGGAACATGGCTTACTGGAGGTGTTGTGTCTGCTGGTTTATGAGTGGAAGGTGGCTTACTGTAAGTGTTGTGTCTGCTGGGTTATGAGTGGAAGGTGGCTTACTGTAGGTGTTGTGTCTGCTGGTTTATGAGTGGAAGATGGCTTACCGGAGGTGTTGTGTCTGCTGGTTTATGAGTGGAAGATGGCTTACTGGAGGTATTGTGTCTGCTGGTTTATGAGTGGAAGATGGCTTACTGGCGGTGTTGTGTCTGCTGGTTTATGAGTGGAAGATGGCTTACTGGAGGTGTTGTGTCTGCTGGTTTATGAGTGGAAGATGGCTTACTGTAGGTGTTGTGTCTGCTGGTTTATGAGTGGAAGATGGCTTACTGGAGGTGTTGTGTCTGCTGGTTTATGAGTGGAAGATGGCTTACTGGAGGTGTTGTGTCTGCTGGTTTATGAGTGGAAGATGGCTTACTGGCGGTGTTGTGCCTTCTGGGTTGTGAATGGAAGATGGCTTACTGGCGGTGTTGTGTCTGCTGGGTTATGAGTGGAAGATGGCTTACTGGAGGTGTTGTGTCTGCTGGTTTATGAGTGGAAGATGGCTTACTGGCGGTGTTGTGTCTTCTGGGTTGTGAGTGGAAGATGGCTTACTGGAGGTGTTGTGTCTGCTGGGTTATGAGTGGGAGATGGCTTACTGGAGGTGTTGTGTATGCTGGGTTATGAGTGGAAGATGGCTTACATGAGGTGTTGTGTCTGCTGGTTTATGAGTGGAAGATGGCTTACTGGCGGTGTTGTGTCTTCTGGGTTGTGAGTGGAAGATGGCTTACTGGAGGTGTTGTGTCTGCTGGGTTATGAGTGGGAGATGGCTTACTGGAGGTGTTGTGTATGCTGGGTTATGAGTGGAAGATGGCTTACATGAGGTGTTGTGTCTGCTGGCTTGTGTTTCAGCTCCTGGCTCAGCCTCATGAATTTCACTCGCATAATTTATGTAATTCTCGACTTACTCTTTGTGCCTATCATATCTAGTCTTGAAAAGAGTGCACGTAACTTGAGTGCGCTACTTAAGTAGCTGCTGACACTTGTTCCCTTCCCGGCTGGCACTGAAGTGACTCTCATCATCTCTACCTTACACTTGTTTTACTTCCGTAACTGAGGCTACCTACTATATAACTGAGGCTACCTACTATATAACTGAGGCTACCTACTATATAACTGAGGCTACCTACTATATAACTGAGGCTACCTACTATATAACTGAGGCTACCTACTATATAACTGAGGCTACCTACTATATAACTGAGGCTACCTACTATATAACTGAGGCTACCTACTATATAACTGAGGCTACCTACTATATAACTGAGGCTACCTACTATATAACTGAGGCTACCTACTATATAACTGAGGCTACCTACTATATAACTGAGGCTACCTACTATATAAGTAGCCTAACTAGTCTAGTATAGACTTCTGAAGGATTGTTTTCTTCATCTGAGGTGTGCAAGTATTGCATGTAATGAAGGTAGATGATTGTGTTCACCTCCGCTGATTTGTGTTTGAATATTTATCAGATACGTTTCCTTGACTAATAAAGAATAAAAAAGGCACAATACCGTGACTGGAAGAACACACAGATAACCCGCACACAGGAGACAGGAGCTTACCACAACGTTCTGGACAGACTTGGATCATTAGTCACACTGAGTAATACTTGTCTCCTGCGCTGTTGTAGTCTTTTCAACGCTTCATGTAACCTTACCAATACTGTTATACTATTTTAGGTTAGTTAGAGGTCTGTTGTTATATTAACCTTTAAGTACGTATGTTTAATTACTAATATGCAAATTAAGAAAATGGCCGAAACACGTCTGGCAACAAGGCGCTTGAGTGGAACCAGGAAACGTTCAAATCTCAGTAATTGCATTCTGTTGATATTGAGTGATAAGTCAGTGATGTGTGTGTGTGTGTGTGTGTGTGTATGTGTGTGTGTGTGTATGTGTGTGTGTGTGTGTGTGTGTGTGTGTGTGTGTGTGTGTGTGTGTTTGTGTGTGTGTGTGACTGATGATGGTGGTGTGTGACTGATGGTGATGGTGTGTGACTAATGATGATGGTGTGTGACTGATGATGATGGTGTGTGACTGATGATGATGGTGTGTGACTGATGATGGTGGTGTGTGACTGATGATGATGGTGTGTGACTGATGATGATGGTGTGTGACTGATGGTGGTGGTGTGTGACTGATGATGATGGTGTGTGACTGATGATGAAGGTGTGTGACTGATGATGATGGTGTGTGACTGATGGTGGTGGTGTGTGACTGATGATGATGGTGTGTGACTGATGATGGTGGTGTGTGACTGATGGTGATGGTGTGTGACTGATGATGATGGTGTGTGACTGATGATGATGGTGTGTGACTGATGATGGTGGTGTGTGACTGATGATGGTGGTGTGTGACTGATGGTGGTGGTGTGTGACTGATGATGATGGTGTGTGACTGATGATGGTGGTGTGTGACTGATGATGATGGTGTGTGACTGATGATGATGGTGTGTGACTGATGATGATGGTGTGTGACTGATGATGATGGTGTGTGACTGATGATGATGGTGTGTGACTGATGGTGGTGGTGTGTGACTGATGGTGGTGGTGTGTGACTGATGATGATGGTGTGTGACTGATGATGATGGTGTGTGACTGATGATGATGGTGTGTGACTGATGATGATGGTGTTTGACTGATGATGATGGTGTGTGACTGATGGTGGTGGTGTGTGACTGATGATGGTGGTGTGTGACTGATGATGATGGTGTGTGACTGATGATGATGGTGTGTGACTGATGATGATGGTGTGTGACTGATGATGATGGTGTGTGACTGATGATGATGGTGTGTGACTGATGATGATGGTGTGTGACTGATGATGATGGTGTGTGACTGATGATGGTGGTGTGTGACTGATGATGGTGGTGTGTGACTGATGATGGTGGTGTGTGACTGATGATGATGGTGTGTGACTGATGATGGTGGTGTGTGACTGATGATGATGGTGTGTGACTGATGATGATGGTGTGTGACTGATGATGATGGTGTGTGACTGATGATGGTGGTGTGTGACTGATGATGATGGTGTGTGACTGATGATGGTGGTGTGTGACTGATGATGATGGTGTGTGACTGATGATGATGGTGTGTGACTGATGGTGGTGGTGTGTGACTGATGATGATGGTGTGTGTGACTGATGGTGGTGGTGTGTGACTGATGATGATGGTGTGTGTGACTGATGGTGGTGGTGTGTGACTGATGATGATGGTGTGTGACTGATGGTGGTGGTGTGTGACTGATGGTGGTGGTGTGTGACTGATGGTGGTGGTGTGTGACTGATGATGGTGGTGTGTGACTGATGATGATGGTGTGTGACTGATGATGGTGGTGTGTGACTGATGATGATGGTGTGTGACTGATGATGATGGTGTGTGACTGAGGATGATGGTGTGTGACTGATGATGATGGTGTGTGACTGATGATGATGGTGTGTGACTGATGATGATGGTGTGTGACTGATGATGATGGTGTGTGACTGATGATGATGGTGTGTGACTGATGGTGGTGGTGTGTGACTGATGATGATGGTGTGTGACTGATGATGGTGGTGTGTGACTGATGATGATGGTGTGTGACTGATGATGATGGTGTGTGACTGATGGTGGTGGTGTGTGACTGATGGTGGTGGTGTGTGACTGATGGTGGTGGTGTGTGACTGATGATGATGGTGTGTGACTGATGATGATGGTGTGTGACTGATGATGATGGTGTGTGACTGATGGTGGTGGTGTGTGACTGATGATGATGGTGTGTGACTGATGATGATGGTGTGTGACTGATGATGGTGGTGTGTGACTGATGGTGGTGGTGTGTGACTGATGATGATGGTGTGTGACTGATGATGATGGTGTGTGACTGATGATGATGGTGTGTGACTGATGATGATGGTGTGTGACTGATGATGGTGGTGTGTGACTGATGATGATGGTGTGTGACTGATGGTGGTGGTGTGTGACTGATGGTGGTGGTGTGTGACTGATGATGATGGTGTGTGACTGATGATGATGGTGTGTGACTGATGATGATGGTGTGTGACTGATGATGATGGTGTGTGACTGATGATGATGGTGTGTGACTGATGATGATGGTGTGTGACTGATGGTGGTGGTGTGTGACTGATGATGATGGTGTGTGACTGATGATGATGGTGTGTGACTGATGATGATGGTGTGTGACTGATGATGATGGTGTGTGACTGATGATGGTGGTGTGTGACTGATGGTGGTGGTGTGTGACTGATGATGATGGTGTGTGACTGATGATGATGGTGTGTGACTGATGATGATGGTGTGTGTGACTGATGGTGGTGGTGTGTGACTGATGATGATGGTGTGTGACTGATGATGATGGTGTGTGACTGATGGTGGTTGTACATGACTGATGGTGGTGCATGACTGATGGTGGTGGTGTGTGACTGATAGTGGTGGTGTGTGACTGATGGTGGCGGTGCATGACTGATGGTGGTGGTGCGTTACTGATAGTGAGGGTGGTGTGACTGATGGTGGTTGTACATGATTGATGGTGGTGCATGACTGATGGTGGTGGTGTGTGACTGATAGTGGTGGTGTGTGACTGATGGTGGCGGTGCGTGACTGATGGTGGCGGTGCATGACTGATGGTGGTGGTGCATGACTGATGGTGGCAGTGTGTGACTGATGGTGGCAGTGTGTGACTGATGGTGGCAGTGTGTGACTGATGGTGGTGGTGTGTGGCTGATGGTGGTTGTGTTTGACTGATGGTGGTGGTGTGTGGCTGATGGTGGCGGTGCGTTACTGATGGTGATGTTGACACTAGAAGTACTCTTGCTAGGGAGTCTCGTAACAGTCTTAACCAACTCTTGCTAGGGAGTCTACTAACAGTGTTGACCAACTCTTGCTAGGGAGTCTACTAACAGTGTTGACCAACTCTTGCTAGGGAGTCTACTAACAGTGTTGACCAACTCTTGCTAGGGAGTCTACTAACAGTGTTGACCAACTCTTGCTAGGGAGTCTACTAACAGTGTTGACCAACTCTTGCTAGGGAGTCTACTAACAGTGTTGACCAACTCTTGCTAGGGAGTCTACTAACAGTGTTGACCAACTCTTGCTAGGGAGTCTACTAACAGTGTTGACCAGCTCTTGCTAGGGAGACTACTAAGTGTTGACCAGCTCTTGCTAGGGAGTCTACTAACAGTGTTGACCCACTCTTGCTAGGGAGTCTATTAATAGTGTTGACCAACTCTTGCTAGGGAGTCTATTAACAGTGTTGACCAACTCTTGCTAGGGAGTCTACTAACAGTGTTGACCAGCTCTTGCTAGGGAGTCTACTAACAGTGTTGACCCACTCTTGCTAGGGTGTCTACTAACAGTGTTGACCCACTCTTGCTAGGGAGTCTACTAACAGTATTGACCAACTCTTGCTAGGGAGTCTACTAACAGTGTTGCCCCACTCTTGCTAGGGAGTCTACTAACAGTATTGATCAACTCTTGCTGGGGAGTCTACTAACAGTGTTGACCAGCTCTTGCTAGGGAGTCTACTAACAGTGTTGCCCCACTCTTGCTAGGGAGTCTACTAACAGTATTGACCAACTCTTGCTGGGGAGTCTACTAACAGTGTTGACCAGCTCTTGCTAGGGAGTCTACTAACAGTGTTGACCAGCTCTTGCTAGGGAGTCTACTAACAGTGTTGACCCACTCTTGCTAGGGAGTCTACTAACAGTGTTGACCCACTCTTGCTAGGGAGTCTACTAACAGTGTTGACCAGCTCTTGCTAGGGAGTCTACTAACAGTGTTGACCCACTCTTGCTAGGGAGTCTACTAACAGTGTTGACCAGCTCTTGCTAGGGAGTCTACTAACAGTGTTGACCAACTCTTGCTAGGGAGCCTGCTAACAGTGTTGACCAGCTCTTGCTAGGGAGTCTACTAACAGTGTTGACCAGCTCTTGCTAGGGAGTCTACTAACAGTGTTGCCCCACTCTTGCTAGGGAGTCTACTAACAGTATTGACCAACTCGTGCTGGGGAGTCTACTAACAGTGTTGACCAGCTCTTGCTAGGGAGTCTACTAACAGTGTTGACCAGCTCTTGCTAGGGAGTCTACTAACAGTGTTGACCAGCTCTTGCTAGGGAGTCTACTAACAGTGTTGACCAGCTCTTGCTAGGGAGTCTACTAACAGTGTTGACCCACTCTTGCTAGGGAGTCTACTAACAGTATTGACCCACTCTTGCTAGGGAGTCTACTAACAGTGTTGACCAGCTCTTGCTAGGGAGTCTACTAACAGTGTTGACCAGCTCTTGCTAGGGAGTCTACTAACAGTGTTGACCCACTCTTGCTAGGGAGTCTACTAACAGTGTTGACCCACTCTTGCTAGGGAGTCTACTAACAGTATTGACCCACTCTTGCTAGGGAGTCTACTAACAGTGTTGACCAGCTCTTGCTAGGGAGTCTACTAACAGTATTGACCCACTCTTGCTAGGGAGTCTACTAACAGTGTTGACCAGCTCTTGCTAGGGAGCCTGCTAACAGTGTTGACCAACTCTTGCTAGGGAGTCTACTAACAGTGTTGACCAACTCTTGCTAGGGAGTCTACTAACAATGTTGACCAGCTCTTGCTAGGGAGTCTACTAACAGTGTTGATCAGCTCTTGCTAGGGAGTCTACTAACAGTGTTGACCAATTCTTCCTAGGGAGTCTGCTAACAGTGTTGACCAACTCTTGCTAGGGAGTCTGCTAACAGTGTTGACCAACTCTTGCTAGGGAGTCTGCTAACAGTGTTGACCAACTCTTGCTAGGGAGTCTGCTAACAGTGTTGACCAACTCTTGCTAGGGAGTCTACTAACAGTGTTGACCAACTCTTGCTAGGGAGTCTGCTAACAGTGTTGACCAACTCTTGCTAGGGAGTCTGCTAACAGTGTTGACCAACTCTTGCTAGGGAGCCTGCTAACAGTGTTGACCAACTCTTGCTAGGGAGTCTGCTAACAGTGTTGACCAACTCTTGCTAGGGAGCCTGCTAACAGTGTTGACCAACTCTTGCTAGGGAGTCTGCTAACAGTGTTGACCAACTCTTGCTAGGGAGCCTGCTAATAGTGTTGACCAACTCTTGACACTTGACATGTCAGAACCAAACATGAACGGCTTTAATTCATTCACCTGTGGTGGTATTTAAGAAATCTCAGCTGTGTCTTGTCACTTCGGCTGTTATTTCTTCCATGTAGCAGTCTTGTTCACGGTATTGTGGTTAATGTTTTTGTTATCTTGTGGTGTTGTCAGAGGTCATGTTTGTCAAGGTGACGCTACCTTGTTGTGTTACTAGTGAGAGGTCATGTTTGTCAAGGTGACGCTACCTTGTTGTGTTACTAGTGAGAGGTCATGTTTGTCAAGGTGACGCTACCTTGTTGTGTTACTAGTGAGAGGTCATGTTTGTCAAGGTGACGCTACCTTGTTGTGTTACTAGTGAGAGGTCATGTTTGTCAAGGTGACGCTACCTTGTTGTGTTACTAGTGAGAGGTCATGTTTGTCAAGGTGACGCTACCTTGTTGTGTTACTAGTGAGAGGTCATGTTTGTCAAGGTGACGCTACCTTGTTGTGTTACTAGTGAGAGGTCATGTTTGTCAAGGTGACGCTACCTTGTTGTGTTACTAGTGAGAGGTCATGTTTGTCAAGGTGACGCTACCTTGTTGTGTTACTAGTGAGAGGTCATGTTTGTCAAGGTGACGCTACCTTGTTGTGTTACTAGTGAGAGGTCATGTTTGTCAAGGTGACGCTACCTTGTTGTGTTACTAGTGAGAGGTCATGTTTGTCAAGGTGACGCTACCTTGTTGTGTTACTAGTGAGAGGTCATGTTTGTCAAGGTGACGCTACCTTGTTGTGTTACTAGTGAGAGGTCATGTTTGTCAAGGTGACGCTACCTTGTTGTGTTACTAGTGAGAGGTCATGTTTGTCAAGGTGACGCTACCTTGTTGTGTTACTAGTGAGAGGTCATGTTTGTCAAGGTGACGCTACCTTGTTGTGTTACTAGTGAGAGGTCATGTTTGTCAAGGTGACGCTACCTTGTTGTGTTACTAGTGAGAGGTCATGTTTGTCAAGGTGACGCTACCTTGTTGTGTTACTAGTGAGAGGTCATGTTTGTCAAGGTGACGCTACCTTGTTGTGTTACTAGTGAGAGGTCATGTTTGTCAAGGTGACGCTACCTTGTTGTGTTACTAGTGAGAGGTCATGTTTGTCAAGGTGACGCTACCTTGTTGTGTTACTAGTGAGAGGTCATGTTTGTCAAGGTGACGCTACCTTGTTGTGTTACTAGTGAGAGGTCATGTTTGTCAAGGTGACGCTACCTTGTTGTGTTACTAGTGAGAGGTCATGTTTGTCAAGGTGACGCTACCTTGTTGTGTTACTAGTGAGAGGTCATGTTTGTCAAGGTGACGCTACCTTGTTGTGTTACTAGTGAGAGGTCATGTTTGTCAAGGTGACGCTACCTTGTTGTGTTACTAGTGAGAGGTCATGTTTGTCAAGGTGACGCTACCTTGTTGTGTTACTAGTGAGAGGTCATGTTTGTCAAGGTGACGCTACCTTGTTGTGTTACTAGTGAGAGGTCATGTTTGTCAAGGTGACGCTACCTTGTTGTGTTACTAGTGAGAGGTCATGTTTGTCAAGGTGACGCTACCTTGTTGTGTTACTAGTGAGAGGTCATGTTTGTCAAGGTGACGCTACCTTGTTGTGTTACTAGTGAGAGGTCATGTTTGTCAAGGTGACGCTACCTTGTTGTGTTACTAGTGAGAGGTCATGTTTGTCAAGGTGACGCTACCTTGTTGTGTTACTAGTGAGAGGTCATGTTTGTCAAGGTGACGCTACCTTGTTGTGTTACTAGTGAGAGGTCATGTTTGTCAAGGTGACGCTACCTTGTTGTGTTACTAGTGAGAGGTCATGTTTGTCAAGGTGACGCTACCTTGTTGTGTTACTAGTGAGAGGTCATGTTTGTCAAGGTGACGCTACCTTGTTGTGTTACTAGTGAGAGGTCATGTTTGTCAAGGTGACGCTACCTTGTTGTGTTACTAGTGAGAGGTCATGTTTGTCAAGGTGACGCTACCTTGTTGTGTTACTAGTGAGAGGTCATGTTTGTCAAGGTGACGCTACCTTGTTGTGTTACTAGTGAGAGGTCATGTTTGTCAAGGTGACGCTACCTTGTTGTGTTACTAGTGAGAGGTCATGTTTGTCAAGGTGACGCTACCTTGTTGTGTTACTAGTGAGAGGTCATGTTTGTCAAGGTGACGCTACCTTGTTGTGTTACTAGTGAGAGGTCATGTTTGTCAAGGTGACGCTACCTTGTTGTGTTACTAGTGAGAGGTCATGTTTGTCAAGGTGACGCTACCTTGTTGTGTTACTAGTGAGAGGTCATGTTTGTCAAGGTGACGCTACCTTGTTGTGTTACTAGTGAGAGGTCATGTTTGTCAAGGTGACGCTACCTTGTTGTGTTACTAGTGAGAGGTCATGTTTGTCAAGGTGACGCTACCTTGTTGTGTTACTAGTGAGAGGTCATGTTTGTCAAGGTGACGCTACCTTGTTGTGTTACTAGTGAGAGGTCATGTTTGTCAAGGTGACGCTACCTTGTTGTGTTACTAGTGAGAGGTCATGTTTGTCAAGGTGACGCTACCTTGTTGTGTTACTAGTGAGAGGTCATGTTTGTCAAGGTGACGCTACCTTGTTGTGTTACTAGTGAGAGGTCATGTTTGTCAAGGTGACGCTACCTTGTTGTGTTACTAGTGAGAGGTCATGTTTGTCAAGGTGACGCTACCTTGTTGTGTTACTAGTGAGAGGTCATGTTTGTCAAGGTGACGCTACCTTGTTGTGTTACTAGTGAGAGGTCATGTTTGTCAAGGTGACGCTACCTTGTTGTGTTACTAGTGAGAGGTCATGTTTGTCAAGGTGACGCTACCTTGTTGTGTTACTAGTGAGAGGTCATGTTTGTCAAGGTGACGCTACCTTGTTGTGTTACTAGTGAGAGGTCATGTTTGTCAAGGTGACGCTACCTTGTTGTGTTACTAGTGAGAGGTCATGTTTGTCAAGGTGACGCTACCTTGTTGTGTTACTAGTGAGAGGTCATGTTTGTCAAGGTGACGCTACCTTGTTGTGTTACTAGTGAGAGGTCATGTTTGTCAAGGTGACGCTACCTTGTTGTGTTACTAGTGAGAGGTCATGTTTGTCAAGGTGACGCTACCTTGTTGTGTTACTAGTGAGAGGTCATGTTTGTCAAGGTGACGCTACCTTGTTGTGTTACTAGTGAGAGGTCATGTTTGTCAAGGTGACGCTACCTTGTTGTGTTACTAGTGAGAGGTCATGTTTGTCAAGGTGACGCTACCTTGTTGTGTTACTAGTGAGAGGTCATGTTTGTCAAGGTGACGCTACCTTGTTGTGTTACTAGTGAGAGGTCATGTTTGTCAAGGTGACGCTACCTTGTTGTGTTACTAGTGAGAGGTCATGTTTGTCAAGGTGACGCTACCTTGTTGTGTTACTAGTGAGAGGTCATGTTTGTCAAGGTGACGCTACCTTGTTGTGTTACTAGTGAGAGGTCATGTTTGTCAAGGTGACGCTACCTTGTTGTGTTACTAGTGAGAGGTCATGTTTGTCAAGGTGACGCTACCTTGTTGTGTTACTAGTGAGAGGTCATGTTTGTCAAGGTGACGCTACCTTGTTGTGTTACTAGTGAGAGGTCATGTTTGTCAAGGTGACGCTACCTTGTTGTGTTACTAGTGAGAGGTCATGTTTGTCAAGGTGACGCTACCTTGTTGTGTTACTAGTGAGAGGTCATGTTTGTCAAGGTGACGCTACCTTGTTGTGTTACTAGTGAGAGGTCATGTTTGTCAAGGTGACGCTACCTTGTTGTGTTACTAGTGAGAGGTCATGTTTGTCAAGGTGACGCTACCTTGTTGTGTTACTAGTGAGAGGTCATGTTTGTCAAGGTGACGCTACCTTGTTGTGTTACTAGTGAGAGGTCATGTTTGTCAAGGTGACGCTACCTTGTTGTGTTACTAGTGAGAGGTCATGTTTGTCAAGGTGACGCTACCTTGTTGTGTTACTAGTGAGAGGTCATGTTTGTCAAGGTGACGCTACCTTGTTGTGTTACTAGTGAGAGGTCATGTTTGTCAAGGTGACGCTACCTTGTTGTGTTACTAGTGAGAGGTCATGTTTGTCAAGGTGACGCTACCTTGTTGTGTTACTAGTGAGAGGTCATGTTTGTCAAGGTGACGCTACCTTGTTGTGTTACTAGTGAGAGGTCATGTTTGTCAAGGTGACGCTACCTTGTTGTGTTACTAGTGAGAGGTCATGTTTGTCAAGGTGACGCTACCTTGTTGTGTTACTAGTGAGAGGTCATGTTTGTCAAGGTGACGCTACCTTGTTGTGTTACTAGTGAGAGGTCATGTTTGTCAAGGTGACGCTACCTTGTTGTGTTACTAGTGAGAGGTCATGTTTGTCAAGGTGACGCTACCTTGTTGTGTTACTAGTGAGAGGTCATGTTTGTCAAGGTGACGCTACCTTGTTGTGTTACTAGTGAGAGGTCATGTTTGTCAAGGTGACGCTACCTTGTTGTGTTACTAGTGAGAGGTCATGTTTGTCAAGGTGACGCTACCTTGTTGTGTTACTAGTGAGAGGTCATGTTTGTCAAGGTGACGCTACCTTGTTGTGTTACTAGTGAGAGGTCATGTTTGTCAAGGTGACGCTACCTTGTTGTGTTACTAGTGAGAGGTCATGTTTGTCAAGGTGACGCTACCTTGTTGTGTTACTAGTGAGAGGTCATGTTTGTCAAGGTGACGCTACCTTGTTGTGTTACTAGTGAGAGGTCATGTTTGTCAAGGTGACGCTACCTTGTTGTGTTACTAGTGAGAGGTCATGTTTGTCAAGGTGACGCTACCTTGTTGTGTTACTAGTGAGAGGTCATGTTTGTCAAGGTGACGCTACCTTGTTGTGTTACTAGTGAGAGGTCATGTTTGTCAAGGTGACGCTACCTTGTTGTGTTACTAGTGAGAGGTCATGTTTGTCAAGGTGACGCTACCTTGTTGTGTTACTAGTGAGAGGTCATGTTTGTCAAGGTGACGCTACCTTGTTGTGTTACTAGTGAGAGGTCATGTTTGTCAAGGTGACGCTACCTTGTTGTGTTACTAGTGAGAGGTCATGTTTGTCAAGGTGACGCTACCTTGTTGTGTTACTAGTGAGAGGTCATGTTTGTCAAGGTGACGCTACCTTGTTGTGTTACTAGTGAGAGGTCATGTTTGTCAAGGTGACGCTACCTTGTTGTGTTACTAGTGAGAGGTCATGTTTGTCAAGGTGACGCTACCTTGTTGTGTTACTAGTGAGAGGTCATGTTTGTCAAGGTGACGCTACCTTGTTGTGTTACTAGTGAGAGGTCATGTTTGTCAAGGTGACGCTACCTTGTTGTGTTACTAGTGAGAGGTCATGTTTGTCAAGGTGACGCTACCTTGTTGTGTTACTAGTGAGAGGTCATGTTTGTCAAGGTGACGCTACCTTGTTGTGTTACTAGTGAGAGGTCATGTTTGTCAAGGTGACGCTACCTTGTTGTGTTACTAGTGAGAGGTCATGTTTGTCAAGGTGACGCTACCTTGTTGTGTTACTAGTGAGAGGTCATGTTTGTCAAGGTGACGCTACCTTGTTGTGTTACTAGTGAGAGGTCATGTTTGTCAAGGTGACGCTACCTTGTTGTGTTACTAGTGAGAGGTCATGTTTGTCAAGGTGACGCTACCTTGTTGTGTTACTAGTGAGAGGTCATGTTTGTCAAGGTGACGCTACCTTGTTGTGTTACTAGTGAGAGGTCATGTTTGTCAAGGTGACGCTACCTTGTTGTGTTACTAGTGAGAGGTCATGTTTGTCAAGGTGACGCTACCTTGTTGTGTTACTAGTGAGAGGTCATGTTTGTCAAGGTGACGCTACCTTGTTGTGTTACTAGTGAGAGGTCATGTTTGTCAAGGTGACGCTACCTTGTTGTGTTACTAGTGAGAGGTCATGTTTGTCAAGGTGACGCTACCTTGTTGTGTTACTAGTGAGAGGTCATGTTTGTCAAGGTGACGCTACCTTGTTGTGTTACTAGTGAGAGGTCATGTTTGTCAAGGTGACGCTACCTTGTTGTGTTACTAGTGAGAGGTCATGTTTGTCAAGGTGACGCTACCTTGTTGTGTTACTAGTGAGAGGTCATGTTTGTCAAGGTGACGCTACCTTGTTGTGTTACTAGTGAGAGGTCATGTTTGTCAAGGTGACGCTACCTTGTTGTGTTACTAGTGAGAGGTCATGTTTGTCAAGGTGACGCTACCTTGTTGTGTTACTAGTGAGAGGTCATGTTTGTCAAGGTGACGCTACCTTGTTGTGTTACTAGTGAGAGGTCATGTTTGTCAAGGTGACGCTACCTTGTTGTGTTACTAGTGAGAGGTCATGTTTGTCAAGGTGACGCTACCTTGTTGTGTTACTAGTGAGAGGTCATGTTTGTCAAGGTGACGCTACCTTGTTGTGTTACTAGTGAGAGGTCATGTTTGTCAAGGTGACGCTACCTTGTTGTGTTACTAGTGAGAGGTCATGTTTGTCAAGGTGACGCTACCTTGTTGTGTTACTAGTGAGAGGTCATGTTTGTCAAGGTGACGCTACCTTGTTGTGCTACTAGTGAGAGGTCATGTTTGTCAAGGTGACGCTACCTTGTTGTGTTACTAGTGAGAGGTCATGTTTGTCAAGGTGACGCTACCTTGTTGTGTTACTAGTGAGAGGTCATGTTTGTCAAGGTGACGCTACCTTGTTGTGTTACTAGTGAGAGGTCATGTTTGTCAAGGTGACGCTACCTTGTTGTGTTACTAGTGAGAGGTCATGTTTGTCAAGGTGACGCTACCTTGTTGTGTTACTAGTGAGAGGTCATGTTTGTCAAGGTGACGCTACCTTGTTGTGTTACTAGTGAGAGGTCATGTTTGTCAAGGTGACGCTACCTTGTTGTGTTACTAGTGAGAGGTCATGTTTGTCAAGGTGACGCTACCTTGTTGTGTTACTAGTGAGAGGTCATGTTTGTCAAGGTGACGCTACCTTGTTGTGTTACTAGTGAGAGGTCATGTTTGTCAAGGTGACGCTACCTTGTTGTGTTACTAGTGAGAGGTCATGTTTGTCAAGGTGACGCTACCTTGTTGTGTTACTAGTGAGAGGTCATGTTTGTCAAGGTGACGCTACCTTGTTGTGTTACTAGTGAGAGGTCATGTTTGTCAAGGTGACGCTACCTTGTTGTGTTACTAGTGAGAGGTCATGTTTGTCAAGGTGACGCTACCTTGTTGTGTTACTAGTGAGAGGTCATGTTTGTCAAGGTGACGCTACCTTGTTGTGTTACTAGTGAGAGGTCATGTTTGTCAAGGTGACGCTACCTTGTTGTGTTACTAGTGAGAGGTCATGTTTGTCAAGGTGACGCTACCTTGTTGTGTTACTAGTGAGAGGTCATGTTTGTCAAGGTGACGCTACCTTGTTGTGTTACTAGTGAGAGGTCATGTTTGTCAAGGTGACGCTACCTTGTTGTGTTACTAGTGAGAGGTCATGTTTGTCAAGGTGACGCTACCTTGTTGTGTTACTAGTGAGAGGTCATGTTTGTCAAGGTGACGCTACCTTGTTGTGTTACTAGTGAGAGGTCATGTTTGTCAAGGTGACGCTACCTTGTTGTGTTACTAGTGAGAGGTCATGTTTGTCAAGGTGACGCTACCTTGTTGTGTTACTAGTGAGAGGTCATGTTTGTCAAGGTGACGCTACCTTGTTGTGTTACTAGTGAGAGGTCATGTTTGTCAAGGTGACGCTACCTTGTTGTGTTACTAGTGAGAGGTCATGTTTGTCAAGGTGACGCTACCTTGTTGTGTTACTAGTGAGAGGTCATGTTTGTCAAGGTGACGCTACCTTGTTGTGTTACTAGTGAGAGGTCATGTTTGTCAAGGTGACGCTACCTTGTTGTGTTACTAGTGAGAGGTCATGTTTGTCAAGGTGACGCTACCTTGTTGTGTTACTAGTGAGAGGTCATGTTTGTCAAGGTGACGCTACCTTGTTGTGTTACTAGTGAGAGGTCATGTTTGTCAAGGTGACGCTACCTTGTTGTGTTACTAGTGAGAGGTCATGTTTGTCAAGGTGACGCTACCTTGTTGTGTTACTAGTGAGAGGTCATGTTTGTCAAGGTGACGCTACCTTGTTGTGTTACTAGTGAGAGGTCATGTTTGTCAAGGTGACGCTACCTTGTTGTGTTACTAGTGAGAGGTCATGTTTGTCAAGGTGACGCTACCTTGTTGTGTTACTAGTGAGAGGTCATGTTTGTCAAGGTGACGCTACCTTGTTGTGTTACTAGTGAGAGGTCATGTTTGTCAAGGTGACGCTACCTTGTTGTGTTACTAGTGAGAGGTCATGTTTGTCAAGGTGACGCTACCTTGTTGTGTTACTAGTGAGAGGTCATGTTTGTCAAGGTGACGCTACCTTGTTGTGTTACTAGTGAGAGGTCATGTTTGTCAAGGTGACGCTACCTTGTTGTGTTACTAGTGAGAGGTCATGTTTGTCAAGGTGACGCTACCTTGTTGTGTTACTAGTGAGAGGTCATGTTTGTCAAGGTGACGCTACCTTGTTGTGTTACTAGTGAGAGGTCATGTTTGTCAAGGTGACGCTACCTTGTTGTGTTACTAGTGAGAGGTCATGTTTGTCAAGGTGACGCTACCTTGTTGTGTTACTAGTGAGAGGTCATGTTTGTCAAGGTGACGCTACCTTGTTGTGTTACTAGTGAGAGGTCATGTTTGTCAAGGTGACGCTACCTTGTTGTGCTACTAGTGAGAGGTCATGTTTGTCAAGGTGACGCTACCTTGTTGTGTTACTAGTGAGAGGTCATGTTTGTCAAGGTGACGCTACCTTGTTGTGCTACTAGTGAGAGGTCATGTTTGTCAAGGTGACGCTACCTTGTTGTGTTACTAGTGAGAGGTCATGTTTGTCAAGGTGACGCTACCTTGTTGTGCTACTAGTGAGAGGTCATGTTTGTCAAGGTGACGCTACCTTGTTGTGTTACTAGTGAGAGGTCATGTTTGTCAAGGTGACGCTACCTTGTTGTGCTACTAGTGAGAGGTCATGTTTGTCAAGGTGACGCTACCTTGTTGTGTTACTAGTGAGAGGTCATGTTTGTCAAGGTGACGCTACCTTGTTGTGTTACTAGTGAGAGGTCATGTTTGTCAAGGTGACGCTACCTTGTTGTGTTACTAGTGAGAGGTCATGTTTGTCAAGGTGACGCTACCTTGTTGTGTTACTAGTGAGAGGTCATGTTTGTCAAGGTGACGCTACCTTGTTGTGTTACTAGTGAGAGGTCATGTTTGTCAAGGTGACGCTACCTTGTTGTGTTACTAGTGAGAGGTCATGTTTGTCAAGGTGACGCTACCTTGTTGTGTTACTAGTGAGAGGTCATGTTTGTCAAGGTGACGCTACCTTGTTGTGTTACTAGTGAGAGGTCATGTTTGTCAAGGTGACGCTACCTTGTTGTGTTACTAGTGAGAGGTCATGTTTGTCAAGGTGACGCTACCTTGTTGTGTTACTAGTGAGAGGTCATGTTTGTCAAGGTGACGCTACCTTGTTGTGTTACTAGTGAGAGGTCATGTTTGTCAAGGTGACGCTACCTTGTTGTGTTACTAGTGAGAGGTCATGTTTGTCAAGGTGACGCTACCTTGTTGTGTTACTAGTGAGAGGTCATGTTTGTCAAGGTGACGCTACCTTGTTGTGTTACTAGTGAGAGGTCATGTTTGTCAAGGTGACGCTACCTTGTTGTGTTACTAGTGAGAGGTCATGTTTGTCAAGGTGACGCTACCTTGTTGTGTTACTAGTGAGAGGTCATGTTTGTCAAGGTGACGCTACCTTGTTGTGTTACTAGTGAGAGGTCATGTTTGTCAAGGTGACGCTACCTTGTTGTGTTACTAGTGAGAGGTCATGTTTGTCAAGGTGACGCTACCTTGTTGTGCTACTAGTGAGAGGTCATGTTTGTCAAGGTGACGCTACCTTGTTGTGTTACTAGTGAGAGGTCATGTTTGTCAAGGTGACGCTACCTTGTTGTGCTACTAGTGAGAGGTCATGTTTGTCAAGGTGACGCTACCTTGTTGTGTTACTAGTGAGAGGTCATGTTTGTCAAGGTGACGCTACCTTGTTGTGTTACTAGTGAGAGGTCATGTTTGTCAAGGTGACGCTACCTTGTTGTGCTACTAGTGAGAGGTACTAGTGAGAGGTCATGTTTGTACATGTTTGTCAAGGTGACGCTACCTTGTTGTGTTACTAGTGAGAGGTCATGTTTGTCAAGGTGACGCTACCTTGTTGTGTTACTAGTGAGAGGTCATGTTTGTCAAGGTGACGCTTGTTGTTACTAGTGAGAGGTCATGTTTGTCAAGGTGACGCTACCTTGTTGTGTTACTAGTGAGAGGTCATGTTTGTCAAGGTGTCATGTTTGTCAAGGTGACGCTACCTTGTTGTGTTACTAGTGAGAGGTTGTGTGTTACTAGTGAGAATGGTCAAGGTGACGCTACCTTGTCATGTTTGTTACTAGTCAAGGTGAGAGGTCATGTTTGTCAAGGTGACGCTACCTTGTTGTGTTACTAGTGAGAGGTCATGTTTGTCAAGGTGACGCTACCTTGTTGTGCTACTAGTGAGAGGTCATGTTTGTCAAGGTGACGCTACCTTGTTGTGTTACTAGTGAGAGGTCATGTTTGTCAAGGTGACGCTACCTTGTTGTGCTACTAGTGAGAGGTCATGTTTGTCAAGGTGACGCTACCTTGTTGTGTTACTAGTGAGAGGTCATGTTTGTCAAGGTGACGCTACCTTGTTGTGCTACTAGTGAGAGGTCATGTTTGTCAAGGTGACGCTACCTTGTTGTGTTACTAGTGAGAGGTCATGTTTGTCAAGGTGACGCTACCTTGTTGTGCTACTAGTGAGAGGTCATGTTTGTCAAGGTGACGCTACCTTGTTGTGTTACTAGTGAGAGGTCATGTTTGTCAAGGTGACGCTACCTTGTTGTGCTACTAGTGAGAGGTCATGTTTGTCAAGGTGACGCTACCTCAGCAGTCTCCCGCTGCCAGTGTTGATACTTCAGGGTAGAATATCTCCTGCAACAACTCTCGTCCTCTTCTTCCTCCACCTTCTCTTTCTTCACCTGTTTTTTCCTCCACCTCCTCTTTCTCCACCTCCTCTTCCTCCACCTCAACTTCCTCCACCTCAACTTCCTCCACCTCAACTTCCTCCAGCTCCTCTTCCTCCTCATGCATCAACTTCTGGATGATCTAAACCGGTTGACAAAATTGATGTAATGTATCAGAAATATTTCCTACGAGGATAAAGTGAAGACATTGAGTCTGCATTATTTAGAAAGGCGTAGAATTAGGGGTGAAATGATTGATGTGTATAAATGAAAGACAGGAGTAAAGGGGATATAAATAAGGTGCTAAAAATATTTAACCAAGACAGGACTCGCAGCAGTGGATTTAAATTGGAGAATTTTAAACAGAAACGATATGGGGAAAGCACTGGCGTGGTAATGGAGTTGTGGAGGAGTGGGACAAACTCCCGTGTACCGTCACTCAAGCAGAAACTTTGGGTAGCCTTAAAAATAGTTTAGACAAGTACAGGAGTTGGTGGGTGTGAGTTGGACCTACCTAGCCTGGGCCAGCAGGTTTGCTGTAGTGCTGTTTCTGTCTTATGTTCTTATATTAGTTAACCGCCTCCGCGATTTCCTTATCTATCTATCTCCACTTTGGAAGTGTCCTGAGACTTAGAAAATAGTTTGTAGCGTCACTGTGACTAGTGTGTTTATCTATCTTCATGTGTCTTCTGCTCCTTGGTCCTCTTAATTTAAATAATCTATCCCTATCTACTTCATCAGTTCTTCATGTACGTATTTATCATGTCTTCCCAAGTCTTCCTCTCAGCCAAGGTCATTACGTTCGACTCCTCCAGTTCTTCCTAATCTCAGTCCTCTTGGTTCTGGGACTAATATGGTTGCAAACCGTTGGAGCTCTTCGAGCTTGTGAGGGTGTTAGACCAGGTAGCTGCTCAACACTGGGGCCACCTACTACACAACTAAACTAACAGGTGTCTTGTATAGACTTCTGAAGGACTATTTGCTTTATGTTCTGAGGTTTGGCAGTCTTGCGTATGTTGAAGGTAAATTATTATGTTCACCTCCGGTGATTTGTGTTTTAATATGTTTCCTCAGATACTCGACTGTTACTGTCTGGTTCTCTCCTGCGCTGTACTCAATCTAGTCTTCATAAGCATTTGTTTGGTTTAGACTCCAGTAGCCACTTATATGTTGTGTATGTGTGTGTACTCACCTAATTATGGTTTCAGGGGACGAGGCATAGCGCCTGGCCCAGCCTCTTCACTGGTCGCTACTAAATCCACTTTCTCCCAGCTCCAGGAGCTTTATCATACCTCGTCTTAAAGCTATGTATGGTTCCTGCCTCCACTACATCACTTGCTAGGCAATTCCACTTCCTGACGACTCTATGACAGAAGAAATACTTCTTAACATCCCTGTGACTCGTCTGAGTCTTCGGCTTCCAATTGTGATCCCTTGTTTCTGTGTCCCCTCTCTGGAACAACCTGTCTCTGTCCACCTTATCTATTCCACGCAGTATTTTGTATGTCGTTATCATGTCTCCCCTGACCCTCCTGTCCTCCAGTGTCGTCAGTCCAATTTCTCTCAACCTTTCTTCATAGGACATACCCCTGAGCTCCAGAACCAGCCTTGTTGTAAACCTTTGCACTTTCTCTAATTTCTTGACGTGCTTGACCAGGTGTGGGTTCCAAACTGATGCTGCATACTCCAGTATGGGCCTGTTGTACACAGTGTACAGTGTCTTGAACGATTCCTTACTAAGATATCGTAACGCTATTCTCAGGTTTGCCAGGCGCCTATATGCTGCAGCAGTTATCTGGTTGATGTGTGCCTCCGGAGACATGCTCGGTGTTATGGTCACCCCAAGATCTTTCTCCTTGAACGAGGTTTGCAGTCTTTGGCCACCTAGCCTATACTCTGTCTGCGGTCTTCTTTGCTCTTCTCCGATCTTCATGACTTTGCATTTGGCAGGGTTGAATTCAAGAAGCCAGTTGCTGGACCAGGTGTCCAGCCTGTCCAGGTCTCTTTGAAGTCCTGCCTGATCCTCATCTGATTTAATTCTCCTCATTAACTTCACATCATCTGCGAACAGGGACACCTCTGAGTCTATCCCTTCCTTCATGTCATTCACATATACCAAAAATAGCACTGGTCCTAGGACCGACCCCTGTGGGACCCCGCTCGTCACAGGTGCCCACTGTGATACTTCGTCCCGTACCATGGCTCGTTGTTGCCTTCCTGTCAGGTATTCTCTGATCCATTGCAGTACCCTTTCTGTTATACGCGCCTGATCCTCTAGTTTCTGCACTAATAAGAGAAAATTTAGTGAGTTATGTTTGAGTGAGGGAGAGAGTGAGGTTTGGTTTGGCTTGGAGAATAATAAGTGAGGTTATTTGTTAAGCGGAGAGTCAGCCTGGTGGACGCTACCACCATCATATGTAACAGTAGGCACTGCGGTACACAGCCATAACTGTGATTTGTGATGCCACTACAGGCAAGTCTGCTCCTCTGCCTGCCTGGCACCCTACCCTGCCTGCTTTGTTATCTTCACTGCCTGCCTGGTACCCTGCCTACTTTATCTTCACTGCCTGCCTGGTACTCTGCCTGCTTTGTTATCTTCACTGCTTGCCTGGTACCCTGCTTGCTTTGTTATTTTCACTGCCTGCCTGGTACCCTGCCTGCTTTGTTATTTTCACTGCCTGCCTGGTATCCTGCCTGCTTTGTTATCTTCACTGCCTGCCTGGTATCCTGCCTGCTTTGTTATCTTCACTGCCTGCCTGGTGCTCTGCCTGCTTTATCTTCACTGCCTGCCTGGTACCCTGCTTGCTTGCTTTCTTCACTGCCTGCCTGGCACCCTGTTTTGTTTGCTTTACTGCCTGTCTGGCACCCTGCTTGCTTTCTTCACTGCCTGTCTGGCACACTGCTTGCTTCACTGCCTGTCTGGCATCCTGATTCCTGTCTTTCTTTACTGCCTGCCTGGCACCCTGCTTCCTTGCTTTCTTCAATGCCTGTTTGGCACCCTGCTTGTTTGCTTTCTTTACTGCCTGCCTGGCATCAACCCCCACCCGCTCGTTCACCCCCAGTCTTACACCCTGTACAGGCGGGCCCCGCTATACAGCACTTCGCTTTACGGCTCTTTGCTAATGCAGCAGTTTTCAATTACACTCATTCTTCATTTATTCAGACTTCTTACAATAAATAAGTTCATCACTCACTATAAGATAAAGACGAAAATATTTTAAGGTAAGTAATGTGTACTGTATATACATTTTTTTAGGCCTAGCTCTGTTGTTCACTTAATATATGATAATATAAACATGTTACCAGGTTTTTATATGCATTTAAAAGTGATATAAAGGCCGTGTTTCACTTTACAGCGATTTTTGCTTGACAGGATTAGTATGGTGGAAGCTAAGCTGCTGTATAAGTGAGGCTATCATGTACTCTCACCATCATGTACTCTCACCATCATGTACTCTCACCATCATGTACTCTCACCATCATGTACTCTCACCATCATGTACTCTCACCATCATGTACTCTCACCGTCATGTACTCTCACCATCATGTACTCTCACCATCATGTACTCTCACCATCATGTACTCTCACCATCATGTACTCTCACCATCATGTACTCTCACCATCATGTACTCTCACCATCATGTACTCTCACCATCATGTACTCTCACCGTCATGTACTCTCACCGTCATGTACTCTCACCATCATGTACTCTCACTATCATGTACTCTCACCATCATGTACTCTCACCATCATGTACTCTCACCATCATGTACTCTCACCATCATGTACTCTCACCATCATGTACTCTCACCATCATGTACTCTCACCATCATGTACTCTCACTATCATGTACTCTCACCATCATGTACTCTCACCATCATGTACTCTCACCATCATGTACTCTCACCATCATGTACTCTCACCATCATGTACTCTCACCATCATGTACTCTCACCATCATGTACTCTCACCATCATGTACTCTCACCATCATGTACTCTCACCATCATGTACTCTCACCGTCATGTACTCTCACTATCATGTACTCTCACCATCATGTACTCTCACCGTCATGTACTCTCACCATCATGTACTCTCACCGTCATGTACTCTCACCGTCATGTACTCTCACCATCATGTACTCTCACCGTCATGTACTCTCACCATCATGTACTCTCACCATCATGTACTCTCACCATCATGTACTCTCACCGTCATGTACTCTCACCATCATGTACTCTCACCATCATGTACTCTCACCATCATGTACTCTCACCATCATGTACTCTCACCATCATGTACTCTCACAGTCATGTACTCTCACCATCATGTACTCTCACCATCATGTACTCTCACCATCATGTACTCTCACCATCATGTACTCTCACCATCATGTACTCTCACCATCATGTACTCTCACCATCATGTACTCTCACCATCATGTACTCTCACCATCATGTACTCTCACCATCATGTACTCTCACCATCATGTACTCTCACCATCATGTACTCTCACCATCATGTACTCTCACCATCATGTACTCTCACCATCATGTACTCTCACCATCATGTACTCTCACCATCATGTACTCTCACTATCATGTACTCTCACCATCATGTACTCTCACCATCATGTACTCTCACCATCATGTACTCTCACCATCATGTACTCTCACCATCATGTACTCTCACCATCATGTACTCTCACCGTCATGTACTCTCACCATCATGTACTCTCACCATCATGTACTCTCACCATCATGTACACTGGAGTACAGTACATTATACACTTGATAAATTAGACTCTTGTGCAACATTTTGGAATCTTTACTGTAGAAACGTTTCGTCAGCCAGTGGCTTCATCAGTCCAGTACAAAGAAGAATAGTGAAGATCAGAAGGAGTTTGAGGTAATCAGTCCCTCAGCCTGGAGTCGATGTTATCAGTCCCTCAATCTTTGCAAGATAAATGGACAGATCACCTCAGTCTCTTTCTGATCTTCACCATTCTTCTCTGTATTGGACTGATGAAGCTGCTGTATGGAGAAACGTTACCACAATAAAGATGACCAAGTGTTGCACATGTGTCTAATTTATCAACTTGTCGGTTCTTTGAACCAATTATCTACATTATACAATTATAGTGATCGACATATATAAAGTACTTTATAGAAAGTCCTTTATTATGCAAGGCATTCCCACTTTTCGTTATTGTTTTCTGGACTCTTCAGCCTCTCGTGTCTGTTCTTAAAACTGTGTATGAAGCTCACCTCCATCACTTCCATAAATACTTCATTCCACTTTCCTCATACTCTGAAACTGAAAAAGTTCTTCCTAACATCCCTGTGACTCCACTGTGTTTGTTCCTTTCTCACTGGTCCAAGCATTGGCGAGAAAAAAGTTTGAAGTCGGTGCCGTACCTATTCCTGAAATTATGTATGGATTCATCCGATATCACTTCCTAATCAAGATATTCTACATCCTGAATATTCTGTGCTTAAGAAATATTTCCTGACATCATTGTGACTCATCATTACTTTTAACTTCATTTGTGTATTCGTATACCTGTTTCCCGCCTCTCGAACAGCCTATTCTTGTCCACCCTCTCAGTTCCTTTGAGTATTATTTTACGTTATCATTTTTCACTTCTGGTCCTAATGTCTTCTACTGTCATCGCTTCTAGCTCATTTAATCTCTCCTTATAGTTCTTAATCTCATAAGAATATATGCACTTTTTCCAGTTTCTTGACATTCTCTCTGAAGTGTTACTTCCATACTAGTGCTGCGTGCTTCAACATGGTCCTGACATGTCATATATATACTGTAGTGTTGTGAATACTTATGTTGAGATTCCTGAACGCTAATCTTAAATTTGCCAGACACACATTTCCTCGCCTCAGACGATATGTTCTATAATGTGCTCACCCCGAGGTCCCTCTCCTTGAAGTTTGCAGTCGTTGTGCCTCAAGTATGTACGTAGTTGAATTCCAGTAACTACTTGTCAGACCAATCCTGCAATTTGATCAATTCCTTTTGTAGTCTTGCTTGTTTGTCTTCTTAGTTTTGCATACACGATCGGGGATACATTAGACTATCTCATCCGGCATGTTGTTCACGTACACTAGCGACAGTACTAGTGCCAGTACCGATCCTTGTGGAACCCCACTTGTTACTCTTATTAGACATTTTTATTAATTCATTATAGCGCTTCCCTGTTATTCCTGTTTGCTCGTCAAGTTTTTGTCCTAGTCTCTTGTGAGGTACTCTGCCCAGTACGTTGTTTTTTACAGGTGAAGGATATGCAATTAACTCATTCTTTTCTTACCTCGGTTTCTTAGAGCTCTAAAAGGGTTGTAAGACAGGACTTGCTATGTGTAAAGCCATGCTGATTGTTGTTTATGCAAGTGCTGCTGTCCAGGTGCTCCAGCACTCTTCTGATTATCTTCTCCGTTAACTTACATAGTCTGCATATCAGTTACACTGGCCTATATAATGCTCACCTCTCAGTCCTTTCTCTTTAATATTGGTGCTACAGTTGTTGTCTCCCACATCTCGGGAAGTTGCCCTCTGTGAGTTGACTTCTTGTAGAGTTTGGCTGCCTGGCCACACAGTTCTTCTGCGACCTCTTTCAAAACCCACAGAGTAAGTGTCCCGTGGCTCGGTTGGCAGCGCACTCAGCTCACATACTGTGTGGTTTGATTCTCCGACACGGGTGGAAACGTTGGGCATTTTCCCTTACACCTGGTGTCCCTGTTCACCTAGCAATAAGTAGGCACCTGGGTGTTAATTGACTGGTGTGGATGTCATACTAGGTAGTGGCAGGAAGGGCTGAGCTTGAGATGAACTGAGGGATTGATGACCTCGCCATTTGTATAATTCTACAGTCTTCACATTATGTTCATGTATTGATAAAGCTACTGGGTGGTGTAACGTCTACAAATAAAGATAGCCAGATGTTGCACCAGAATGTTTGTACGTGTGAATACCTCTTCTACAGTTATATTGATCATTATATGACGAGTTAAATTTCGTGTAGTTCTGATCGTTCCAAGTGATTAAGAAACTGTAATAGTTCTTATTATGGGTTACGTTGGGTTTATTTTGATCTGGTCATTTTAACCTATATTAACTAAATTGCCAGACAATTACGAAACAAAAAAAATGTGTTGCTTGCGTCAGGCAGTGCGGAGAGTATCATACCGTCTGGTGCGTTCATTTTCTCACGAACGGTGTTTGAAAGCTTGTAGGAGTGTGTGAGGTGACAACAACCACTGGCCCGCAATGTTCCTCACTGACCCCTACATGGCTCTCACTGGCACTCACCTTTATCTTATACTTCCACCCTCCCCCACCAACACCTCTATCCTTCCCTCCACCCTCTCCTCCTCCTCTCCACCTCTCCTCCTCCTCTCCACCTCTCCTCCTCCTCTCCACCTCTCCTCCTTACCTCCAGCTCTCCTCTCCAACTCTCCTCCTTCCCTCCAGTTCTCCTTCCCTCCACCTCTCCTCCTCTCCGGCTCTCCTTCCAGCTCTTCTCCTTCCCTTCACCTCTCCTCCATCCATCCAGCTCTCCTCTCCAGTTCTCCTTCCCTCCAGCTCTCCTCCTTCCCCCAAGATCTCTTCCAACCATCCAGCTCTCTTCCTCCCCTCCAGCTCTCTCTCTCAATTAGGTTCAAGTTTATTCTCTATAAGGGTTACAATGTGGGGTTTACAGGTTTTGGGTATTGTGTGGTTTACATGTTATGAAATACTAATTACAGAGGGGGGCCACTAGGACACCTAGCATGGCTAGGCATTTCGAGCAGACTTGGATTAATTCTTAACATTAAATCCTTACAGATTATGACTTAAGAAATCGTAATGACACGATTGCAAATAAACCATACCCCCGGCCGGGATTGAACCCGCGGTCATAGTTTCAAAGCTCCAGCCCGTCGCGTTAGCCACTAGACCAGCTAGCCACAATAAGATTCATCCAACTAGGTATATTTCTACACCATAGGAAAGTTAGCACAGGCACCTCTGTGACCACAAATGCAAGTTTTTACAGACGAATCTCCAGCTAGCGTGGCCGTGACGAACTCTAGCTCAAGTCCCTTCACTGCTGGTCTAGTGGCTAACGCGACGGGCTGGAGTTTTGAGACTCTATGACCGCGGGTTCAATCCCGGCCGGGGGTATGGTTTATTTGCAATCGTGTCATTACGATTTCTTAAGTCATGTTGACGGCAGTGAAGGGACTTGAGCTAGAGTTCGTCACGGCCACGCTAGCTGGAGATTCGTCTGTAAAAACTTGCATTTGTGGTCACAGAGGTGCCTGTGCTAACTTTCCTATGGTGTAGAAATATACCTAGTTGGATGAATCTTATTGTGGCTAGCTGGTCTAGTGGCTAACGCGACGGGCTGGAGTTTTGAGACTCTATGACCGCGGGTTCAATCCCGGCCGGGGTATGGTTTACTTACAGATTATGGTATTAAGGCTAAGTGACTACATCATAATTTGCGAGTTTACCAATGTGAATGCTTTTGTTCTGGCACAATACAAAGTGTCTATATTGGAGTATCATAGGCAAACTTATGACTAGTTAGGATTTATTATTTTAAGATTAGTGTTTCTGGGTTTATAGTCAGTGGGTGAGTGTAAATGTGAACCACCAGGTGGTTATCATGTAGTTAGTTGTCGGGGTGGATCAGGGAGATAAGATGTTTTCTAACTGTAGTTTTGAAGGTGATGAATGTGTCTGCAGTTCTAGAGTTTTCAGGTAGGGTGTTCCAGATTTTAGGTCCTTTGAAATACATTGAATTTTTGTAAAGGTTTAGTCGAACGCGGGGAATGCCATAGAGAGTTTGTGTCTGGTGTTATGCCTGTGGATCCTGTCACAACTATCAAGAAAGCATTTTAGGTCAAGGTTAATATTGGAATTTAAGGTCCTGTTGATGTAGATTGCACAGTAGTAAGTGTGGATGTACTGAACAGGGAGTAAGTTTAGATCTATGAAGAGTGGGGGGGGGGGGGGTTGCCAGGGATGGGATTTAGTGATTATTCTTACTGCGGCTTTTTGTTGGGTTATTATTGGCTTTAGGTGTGTTGCTGCAGTTGATCCCCAAGCACAGATAGCATAGGTGAGGTATGGATATATAAGTGAATGGTATAGTGTGAGAAGGGCAGTTTGCGGTACGTAGTATCGTATCTTGGAGAGGATCCCCACCGTTTTGGATACTTTTTTTGTTATGTGTTGGATATGGATGCTGATATTTAGCTTGTTGTCAAAGTATAGGCCAAGGAATTTGCCCTCATTATGTCTGGCAATTAGAGTGTTGTCGATCTTAATGTTAAGTTGTGTAACACCTGCTCTGCTACCAAACATAATATAGTAGGTTTTGCGTGTTAAGTGTAAGTTTATTGGCTGTCATCCAAGTCGATATCTTGAGCAGCTCCTCGTTAACAATGGTGTTGAGGGTGGCAAGATTAGGGTGGGAGATGACATAAGTCGTGTCGTCAGCAAAGAGAATGGGTTTCAGGTGTTGGGATATGTTTGGAAGATCATTGATGTAAATGAGGAAGAGCAGGGGTCCAAGGACACTTCCCTGCGGAACTCCGGTATCAAGTGGCCGTATTGATGAGGCTGTGTCTTTAATGGTGACATACTGATACCTATTAGAAAGGTAGGATTTAAAATATGCAAGCGCATGGCCTCTTATACCATAGTGGTCAAGTTTGTGGAGTAGGATGCCGTGGTCTACTGTGTCAAAAGCTTTTTTTAGGTCAAAAATTCCTAGTGGATATTCCTTATTTTCCAATGCTGTGTAAAGCAGGTCTAGCATTTTTATAATTGCATCACTAGTGCTTTTATTTTTCCTGAATCCAAATTGGCAGGGGTTGAGTATGTTTTGTGTCGTTATAAATGAATATAGTCTCCTGTGCACGAGTTTCTCGAAGATTTTGGATAGCAATGGTAAGTTTGATATTGGCCTATAGTTGTTTACGTCTGTAGGGTCACCACCTTTATGTATTGGTGTAACCCTTGCTGTCTTGAGTAGTGTCGGGAAAGTGCTAGTTTCTAGTGACCTGTTGCTGGTCGTACATACCTTACTTGAGCTTAGTGCTGCTGGTCGTACATACCTTGTTTGAACTTAGTATTGCTGGTCGTACATACCTTACTTGAACTTAGTGCTGCTGGTCGTACATACCTTGTTTGAACTTAGTGTTGCTGGTCGTACATACCTTGCTTGAACTTAGTGTTGCTGGTCGTACATACCTTGCTTGAACTTAGTGTTGCTGGTCGTACATACCTTGCTTGAACTTAGTGTTGCTGGTCGTACATACCTTGTTTGAACTTAGTGCTGCTGGTCGTACATACCTTATTTGAACTTAGTGCTGCTGGTCGTACATACCTTGTTTGAACTTAGTGCTGCTGGTCGTACATACCTTGTTTGAACTTAGTGTTGCTGGTCGTACATACCTTGCTTGAACTTAGTGTTGCTGGTCGTACATACCTGTGTTGCTGGTCGTACATACCTTGCTTGAACTTAGTGTTGCTGGTCGTACATACCTTGTTTGAACTTAGTGTTGCTGGTCGTACATACCTTGCTTGAACTTAGTGTTGCTGGTCGTACATACCTTGCTTGAACTTAGTGTTGCTGGTCGTACATACCTTGCTTGAACTTAGTGTTGCTGGTCGTACATACCTTGTTTGAACTTAGTGCTGCTGGTCGTACATACCTTATTTGAACTTAGTGCTGCTGGTCGTACATACCTTGTTTGAACTTAGTGCTGCTGGTCGTACATACCTTGTTTGAACTTAGTGTTGCTGGTCGTACATACCTTGCTTGAACTTAGTGTTGCTGGTCGTACATACCTTGCTTGAACTTAGTGTTGCTGGTCGTACATACCTTGCTTGAACTTAGTGTTGCTGGTCGTACATACCTTGCTTGAACTTAGTGTTGCTGGTCGTACATACCTTGCTTGAACTTAGTGTTGCTGGTCGTACATACCTTGCTTGAACTTAGTGTTGCTGGTCGTACATACCTTGCTTGAACTTAGTGCTGCTGGTCGTACATACCTTGCTTGAACTTAGTGTTGCTGGTCGTACATACCTTGCTTGAACTTAGTGTTGCTGGTCGTACATACCTTGCTTGAACTTAGTGTTGCTGGTCGTACATACCTTGCTTGAACTTAGTGTTGCTGGTCGTACATACCTTGCTTGAACTTAGTGCTGCTGGTCGTACATACCTTGCTTGAACTTAGTGCTGCTGGTCGTACATACCTTGTTTGAACTTAGTGTTGCTGGTCGTACATACCTTGCTTGAACTTAGTGTTGCTGGTCGTACATACCTTGTTTGAACTTAGTGTTGCTGGTCGTACATACCTTGCTTGAACTTAGTGTTGCTGGTCGTACATACCTTGTTTGAACTTAGTGCTGCTGGTCGTACATACCTTGTTTGAACTTAGTGTTGCTGGTCGTACATACCTTGGTTGAACTTAGTGTTGCTGGTCGTACATACCTTGCTTGAACTTAGTGTTGCTGGTCGTACATACCTTGTTTGAACTTAGTGTTGCTGGTCGTACATACCTTGCTTGAACTTAGTGTTGCTGGTCGTACATACCTTGCTTGAACTTAGTGCTGCTGGTCGTACATACCTTGTTTGAACTTAGTGTTGCTGGTCGTACATACCTTGCTTGAACTTAGTGCTGCTGGTCGTACATACCTTGTTTGAACTTAGTGTTGCTGGTCGTACATACCTTGTTTGAACTTAGTGTTGCTGGTCGTACATACCTTGCTTGAACTTAGTGTTGCTGGTCGTACATACCTTGCTTGAACTTAGTGCTGCTGGTCGTACATACCTTGTTTGAACTTAGTGTTGCTGGTCGTACATACCTTGTTTGAACTTAGTGTTGCTGGTCGTACATACCTTGTTTGAACTTAGTGTTGCTGGTCTTACATACCTTGCTTGAACTTAGTGTTGCTGGTCGTACATACCTTGTTTGAACTTAGTGTTGCTGGTCGTACATACCTTGTTTGAACTTAGTGTTGCTGGTCGTACATACCTTGTTTGAACTTAGTGTTGCTGGTCGTACATACCTTGTTTGAACTTAGTGTTGCTGGTCGTACATACCTTGCTTGAACTTAGTGTTGCTGGTCGTACATACCTTGCTTGAACTTAGTGTTGCTGGTCGTACATACCTTGCTTGAACTTAGTGTTGCTGGTCGTACATACCTTGCTTGAACTTAGTGTTGCTGGTCGTACATACCTTGTTTGAACTTAGTGCTGCTGGTCGTACATACCTTGCTTGAACTTAGTGTTGCTGGTCGTACATACCTTGCTTGAACTTAGTGTTGCTGGTCGTACATACCTTGCTTGAACTTAGTGTTGCTGGTCGTACATACCTTGCTTGAACTTAGTGTTGCTGGTCGTACATACCTTGTTTGAACTTAGTGTTGCTGGTCGTACATACCTTGCTTGAACTTAGTGTTGCTGGTCGTACATACCTTGCTTGAACTTAGTGTTGCTGGTCGTACATACCTTGCTTGAACTTAGTGCTGCTGGTCGTACATACCTTGCTTGAACTTAGTGTTGCTGGTCGTACATACCTTGCTTGAACTTAGTGTTGCTGGTCGTACATACCTTGCTTGAACTTAGTGTTGCTGGTCGTACATACCTTGCTTGAACTTAGTGTTGCTGGTCGTACATACCTTGCTTGAACTTAGTGTTGCTGGTCGTACATACCTTGCTTGAACTTAGTGTTGCTGGTCGTACATACCTTGTTTGAACTTAGTGTTGCTGGTCGTACATACCTTGCTTGAACTTAGTGTTGCTGGTCGTACATACCTTGCTTGAACTTAGTGTTGCTGGTCGTACATACCTTGCTTGAACTTAGTGTTGCTGGTCGTACATACCTTGCTTGAACTTAGTGTTGCTGGTCGTACATACCTTGCTTGAACTTAGTGTTGCTGGTCGTACATACCTTGTTTGAACTTAGTGTTGCTGGTCGTACATACCTTGCTTGAACTTAGTGTTGCTGGTCGTACATACCTTGCTTGAACTTAGTGTTGCTGGTCGTACATACCTTGCTTGAACTTAGTGTTGCTGGTCGTACATACCTTGCTTGAACTTAGTGTTGCTGGTCGTACATACCTTGCTTGAACTTAGTGCTGCTGGTCGTACATACCTTGCTTGAACTTAGTGTTGCTGGTCGTACATACCTTGTTTGAACTTAGTGTTGCTGGTCGTACATACCTTGCTTGAACTTAGTGTTGCTGGTCGTACATACCTTGTTTGAACTTAGTGTTGCTGGTCGTACATACCTTGCTTGAACTTAGTGTTGCTGGTCGTACATACCTTGTTTGAACTTAGTGTTGCTGGTCGTACATACCTTGATTGAACTTAGTGTTGCTGGTCGTACATACCTTGTTTGAACTTAGTGTTGCTGGTCGTACATACCTTGCTTGAACTTAGTGTTGCTGGTCGTACATACCTTGCTTGAACTTAGTGTTGCTGGTCGTACATACCTTGCTTGAACTTAGTGTTGCTGGTCGTACATACCTTGCTTGAACTTAGTGTTGCTGGTCGTACATACCTTGCTTGAACTTAGTGTTGCTGGTCGTACATACCTTGTTTGAACTTAGTGTTGCTGGTCGTACATACCTTGCTTGAACTTAGTGTTGCTGGTCGTACATACCTTGCTTGAGTGTTGCTGGTCGTACATACCTTATTTGAACTTAGTGTTGCTGGTCGTACATACCTTGTTTGAACTTAGTGTTGCTGGTCGTACATACCTTGCTTGAACTTAGTGTTGCTGGTCGTACATACCTTGCTTGAACTTAGTGTTGCTGGTCGTACATACCTTGTTTGAACTTAGTGTTGCTGGTCGTACATACCTTGTTTGAACTTAGTGTTGCTGGTCGTACATACCTTGTTTGAACTTAGTGTTGCTGGTCGTACATACCTTGCTTGAACTTAGTGTTGCTGGTCGTACATACCTTGCTTGAACTTAGTGTTGCTGGTCGTACATACCTTGCTTGAACTTAGTGTTGCTGGTCGTACATACCTTGCTTGAACTTAGTGTTGCTGGTCGTACATACCTTGTTTGAACTTAGTGTTGCTGGTCGTACATACCTTGCTTGAACTTAGTGTTGCTGGTCGTACATACCTTGCTTGAACTTAGTGTTGCTGGTCGTACATACCTTGCTTGAACTTAGTGTTGCTGGTCGTACATACCTTGCTTGAACTTAGTGTTGCTGGTCGTACATACCTTGTTTGAACTTAGTGTTGCTGGTCGTACATACCTTGCTTGAACTTAGTGTTGCTGGTCGTACATACCTTAGTGTTGCTTGAACTGAGTGTTGCTGGTCGTACAGACCTTGCTTGAACTTAGTGTTGCTGGTCGTACATACCTTGCTTGAACTTAGTGTTGCTGGTCGTACATACCTTGCTTGAACTTAGTGTTGCTGGTCGTACATACCTTGCTTGAACTTAGTGTTGCTGGTCGTACATACCTTGTTTGAACTTAGTGTTGCTGGTCGTACATACCTTGTTTGAACTTAGTGTTGCTGGTCGTACATACCTTGCTTGAACTTAGTGTTGCTGGTCGTACATACCTTGCTTGAACTTAGTGTTGCTGGTCGTACATACCTTGCTTGAACTTAGTGCTGCTGGTCGTACATACCTTGCTTGAACTTAGTGTTGCTGGTCGTACATACCTTGCTTGAACTTAGTGTTGCTGGTCGTACATACCTTGCTTGAACTTAGTGTTGCTGGTCGTACATACCTTGCTTGAACTTAGTGTTGCTGGTCGTACATACCTTGCTTGAACTTAGTGTTGCTGGTCGTACATACCTTGTTTGAACTTAGTGATGCTGGTCGTACATACCTTGCTTGTGTTGCTGGTCGTACATACCTTGCTTGAACTTAGTGTTGCTGGTCGTACATACCTTGCTTGAACTTAGTGTTGCTGGTCGTACATACCTTGCTTGAACTTAGTGTTGCTGGTCGTACATACCTTGCTTGAACTTAGTGTTGCTGGTCGTACATACCTTGCTTGAACTTAGTGTTGCTGGTCGTACATACCTTGCTTGAACTTAGTGTTGCTGGTCGTACATACCTTGCTTGAACTTAGTGTTGCTGGTCGTACATACCTTGCTTGAACTTAGTGTTGCTGGTCGTACATACCTTGCTTGAACTTAGTGAACTGCTGGTCGTACATACCTTGCTTGAACTTAGTGTTGCTGGTCGTACATACCTTGCTTGAACTTAGTGTTGCTGGTCGTACATACCTTGCTTGAACTTAGTGTTGCTGGTCGTACATACCTTGCTTGAACTTAGTGTTGCTGGTCGTACATACCTTGCTTGAACTTAGTGTTGCTGGTCGTACATACCTTGCTTGAACTTAGTGTTGCTGGTCGTACATACCTTGCTTGAACTTAGTGTTGCTGGTCGTACATACCTTGCTTGAACTTAGTGTTGCTGGTCGTACATACCTTGCTTGAACTTAGTGTTGCTGGTCGTACATACCTTGCTTGAACTTAGTGTTGCTGGTCGTACATACCTTGCTTGAACTTAGTGCTGCTGGTCGTACATACCTTGCTTGAAGTGAACTTAGTGTTGCTGGTCGTACATAGTGTTGCTGGTCGTACATACCTTGCTTGAACTTAGTGTTGCTGGTCGTACATACCTTGCTTGAACTTAGTGTTGCTGGTCGTACATACCTTGCTTGAACTTAGTGTTGCTGGTCGTACATACCTTGCTTGAACTTAGTGTTGCTGGTCGTACATACCTTGTTTGAACTTAGTGTTGCTGGTCGTACATACCTTGCTTGAACTTAGTGTTGCTGGTCGTACATACCTTGCTTGAACTTAGTTGCTGGTCGTACATACCTTGTTTGAACTTAGTGTTGCTGGTCGTACATACCTTGCTTGAACTTAGTGTTGCTGGTCGTACATACTGCTGGTCGTACATACCTTGTTTGAACTTAGTGTTGCTGGTCGTACATACCTTGTTTGAACTTAGTGTTGCTGGTCGTACATACCTTGCTTGAACTTAGTGTTGCTGGTCGTACATACCTTGCTTGAACTTAGTGCTGCTGGTCGTACATACCTTGTTTGAACTTAGTGTTGCTGGTCGTACATACCTTGCTTGAACTTAGTGTTGCTGGTCGTACATACCTTGCTTGAACTTAGTGTTGCTGGTCGTACATACCTTGTTTGAACTTAGTGTTGCTGGTCGTACATACCTTGCTTGAACTTAGTGTTGATGGTCGTACATACCTTGCTTGTTTGAACTTAGTGCTGCTGGTCGTACATACCTTGCTTGAACTTAGTGTTGCTGGTCGTACATACCTTGCTTGAACTTAGTGTTGCTGGTCGTACATACCTTGCTTGAACTTAGTGTTGCTGGTCGTACATACCTTGCTTGAACTTAGTGTTGCTGGTCGTACATACCTTGTTTGAACTTAGTGCTGCTGGTCGTACATACCTTGCTTGAACTTAGTGTTGCTGGTCGTACATACCTTGCTTGAACTTAGTGTTGCTGGTCGTACATACCTTGCTTGAACTTAGTGTTGCTGGTCGTACATACCTTGCTTGAACTTAGTGTTGCTGGTCGTACATACCTTGTTTGAACTTAGTGTTGCTGGTCGTACATACCTTGTTTGAACTTAGTGTTGCTGGTCGTACATACCTTGTTTGAACTTAGTGTTGCTGGTCGTACATACCTTGTTTGAACTTAGTGTTGCTGGTCGTACATACCTTGCTTGAACTTAGTGTTGCTGGTCGTACATACCTTGCTTGAACTTAGTGTTGCTGGTCGTACATACCTTGCTTGAACTTAGTGTTGCTGGTCGTACATACCTTGCTTGAACTTAGTGTTGCTGGTCGTACATACCTTGCTTGAACTTAGTGTTGCTGGTCGTACATACCTTGCTTGAACTTAGTGTTGCTGGTCGTACATACCTTGCTTGAACTTAGTGTTGCTGGTCGTACATACCTTGCTTGAACTTAGTGTTGCTGGTCGTACATACCTTGCTTGAACTTAGTGCTGCTGGTCGTACATACCTTGCTTGAACTTAGTGTGTGGAAACACCGATGTTGTGTTGGTGTCTTACCATTATCTTTCTACTGCCTCCAGGCAGTGACTTGCCTCCAGGCAGTGACTTGCCTCCAGGCAGTGACTCGCCTCCAGGCAGTGACTGTGAGTGACTTGCCTCCAGGCAGTTACTGTCAGTGACTTGCCTCCAGGCAGTTACTGTCAGTGACTTGCCTCCAGGCAGTTACTGTCAGTGACTTGCCTCCAGAGTTACTGTCAGTTACTTGCCTCCAGGCAGTTACTGTCAGTGACTTACCTCCAGGCAGTTACTGTCAATGACTTGCCTCCAGGCAGTGACTGTTAGTGACTTACCTCCAGGCAGTTACTGTCAGTGACTTGCCTCCAGGCAGTGACTATTAGTGACTTGCCTCCAGGCAGTTTCTGTCAGTGACTTGCCTTCCGGCAGAGACTGTCAGTGACTTGCCTCCAGGCAGTTACTGTCAGTGACTTGCCTTCCGGCAGTGACTCAGTGACTTGCCTCCAGGCAGTTACTGTCAGTGACTTGCCTCCTGGCAGATACTGTCATTGACTTGCCTCCAGTTACTGTCATTGACTTGCCTCCAGGCAGTTACTGTCAGTGACTTGACTCGAGGCAGTTACTGTCAGTGACTTGCCTCCAGGCAGTTACTGTCAGTGACTTGCTTCCAGACAGTGACTGTCAGTGACTTGCCCCCAGGCAGTTACTGTAAGTGACTTACCTCCAGGCAGTGACTTGCCTCCAGACAGTGACTGTCAGTGACTTGCCTCCAGGCAGTGACTGCCAGTGACTTACCTCCAGGCAGTGACTTGCCTCCAGACAGTGACTGTCAGTGACTTGCCTCCAGGCAGTGACTTGCCTTCAGGCAGTGACTGACAGTGACTTGCCCTCAGGCAGTGACTTGCCTCCAAGCAGTGACTTGCCTTCAAGCAGTGACTGACAGTGACTTGCCTCAAGGCAGTGACTGTCAGTGACTTGCCCGCAGGCAGTGACAGTCAGTGACTTGCCTCTAGGTAGTGACTGCCTATGACTTACCTCCAGGCAGTGACTTGCCTCAAGGCAGTGACTGACAGTGACTTGCCTCCAGGCAGTGACTGACAGTGACTTGCCTCAAGGCAGTTAATGACAAATACAAGTACAGACAGTCTGCTGGTGTCTGCAGTCTGCAGAAGCGGTTGTCTGACCGTGACCTCTTACCTTAACCATCCTGCCACTGTAACAACACTGAGGTATACAACTGTGACTTCTTACCATCCTGCCACTGTAACAACACTGAGGTATACAACTGTGACTTCTTACCATCCTGCCACTGTAACAACACTGAGGTATACAACTGTGACTTCTTACCATCCTGCCACTGTAACAACACTGAGGTATACAACTGTGACTTCTTACCATCCTGCCACTGTAACAACACTGAGGTATACAACTGTGACTTCTTACCATCCTGCCACTGTAACAACACTGAGGTATACAACTGTGACTTCTTACCATCCTGCCACTGTAACAACACTGAGGTATACAACTGTGACTTCTTACCATCCTGCCACTGTAACAACACTGAGGTATACAACTGTGACTTCTTACCATCCTGCCACTGTAACAACACTGAGGTATACAACTGTGACTTCTTACCATCCTGCCACTGTAACAACACTGAGGTATACAACTGTGACTTCTTACCATCCTGCCACTGTAACAACACTGAGGTATACAACTGTGACTTCTTACCATCCTGCCACTGTAACAACACTGAGGTATACAACTGTGACTTCTTACCATCCTGCCACTGTAACAACACTGAGGTACACAACTGTGACTTCTTACCATCCTGCCACTGTAACAACACTGAGGTATACAACTGTGACTTCTTACCATCCTGCCACTGTAACAACACTGAGGTATACAACTGTGACTTCTTACCATCCTGCCACTGTAACAACACTGAGGTATACAACTGTGACTTCTTACCATCCTGCCACTGTAACAACACTGAGGTATACAACTGTGACTTCTTACCATCCTGCCACTGTAACAACACTGAGGTATACAACTGTGACTTCTTACCATCCTGCCACTGTAACAACACTGAGGTAACAACTGATCCTGCCACTGTACACAACTGTGACTTCTTACCATCCTGCCACTGTAACAACACTGAGGTATACAACTGTGACTTCTTACCATCCTGCCACTGTAACAACACTGAGGTATACAACTGTGACTTCTTACCATCCTGCCACTGTAACAACACTGAGGTATACAACTGTGACTTCTTACCATCCTGCCACTGTAACAACACTGAGGTACACAACTGTGACTTCTTACCATCCTGCCACTGTAACAACACTGAGGTATACAACTGTGACTTCTTACCATCCTGCCACTGTAACAACACTGAGGTATACAACTGTGACTTCTTACCATCCTGCCACTGTAACAACACTGAGGTACACAACTGTGACTTCTTACCATCCTGCCACTGTAACAACACTGAGGTACACAACTGTGACTTCTTACCATCCTGCCACTGTAACAACACTGAGGTATACAACTGTGACTTCTTACCATCCTGCCACTGTAACAACACTGAGGTATACAACTGTGACTTCTTACCATCCTGCCACTGTAACAACACTGAGGTATACAACTGTGACTTCTTACCATCCTGCCACTGTAACAACACTGAGGTATACAACTGTGACTTCTTACCATCCTGCCACTGTAACAACACTGAGGTATACAACTGTGACTTCTTACCATCCTGCCACTGTAACAACACTGAGGTACACAACTGTGACTTCTTACCATCCTGCCACTGTAACAACACTGAGGTATACAACTGTGACTTCTTACCATCCTGCCACTGTAACAACACTGAGGTACACAACTGTGACTTCTTACCATCCTGCCACTGTAACAACACTGAGGTATACAACTGTGACTTCTTACCATCCTGCCACTGTAACAACACTGAGGTATACAACTGTGACTTCTTACCATCCTGCCACTGTAACAACACTGAGGTATACAACTGTGACTTCTTACCATCCTGCCACTGTAACAACACTGAGGTACACAACTGTGACTTCTTACCATCCTGCCACTGTAACAACACTGAGGTATACAACTGTGACTTCTTACCATCCTGCCACTGTAACAACACTGAGGTAACAACACTGAGGTATACAACTGTGACTTCTTACCATCCTGCCACTGTAACAACACTGAGGTATACAACTGTGACTTCTTACCATCCTGCCACTGTAACAACACTGAGGTACACAACTGTGACTTCTTACCATCCTGCCACTGTAACAACACTGAGGTATACAACTGTGACTTCTTACCATCCTGCCACTGTAACAACACTGAGGTATACAACTGTGACTTCTTACCATCCTGCCACTGTAACAACACTGAGGTATACAACTGTGACTTCTTACCATCCTGCCACTGTAACAACACTGAGGTATACAACTGTGACTTCTTACCATCCTGCCACTGTAACAACACTGAGGTATACAACTGTGACTTCTTACCATCCTGCCACTGTAACAACACTGAGGTACACAACTGTGACTTCTTACCATCCTGCCACTGTAACAACACTGAGGTACACAACTGTGACTTCTTACCATCCTGCCACTGTAACAACACTGAGGTATACAACTGTGACTTCTTACCATCCTGCCACTGTAACAACACTGAGGTATACAACTGTGACTTCTTACCATCCTGCCACTGTAACAACACTGAGGTATACAACTGTGACTTCTTACCATCCTGCCACTGTAACAACACTGAGGTATACAACTGTGACTTCTTACCATCCTGCCACTGTAACAACACTGAGGTATACAACTGTGACTTCTTACCATCCTGCCACTGTAACAACACTGAGGTACACAACTGTGACTTCTTACCATCCTGCCACTGTAACAACACTGAGGTACACAACTGTGACTTCTTACCATCCTGCCACTGTAACAACACTGAGGTACACAACTGTGACTTCTTACCATCCTGCCACTGTAACAACACTGAGGTATACAACTGTGACTTCTTACCATCCTGCCACTGTAACAACACTGAGGTATACAACTGTGACTTCTTACCATCCTGCCACTGTAACAACACTGAGGTACACAACTGTGACTTCTTACCATCCTGCCACTGTAACAACACTGAGGTATACAACTGTGACTTCTTACCATCCTGCCACTGTAACAACACTGAGGTATACAACTGTGACTTCTTACCATCCTGCCACTGTAACAACACTGAGGTATACAACTGTGACTTCTTACCATCCTGCCACTGTAACAACACTGAGGTACACAACTGTGACTTCTTACCATCCTGCCACTGTAACAACACTGAGGTACACAACTGTGACTTCTTACCATCCTGCCACTGTAACAACACTGAGGTATACAACTGTGACTTCTTACCATCCTGCCACTGTAACAACACTGAGGTATACAACTGTGACTTCTTACCATCCTGCCACTGTAACAACACTGAGGTATACAACTGTGACTTCTTACCATCCTGCCACTGTAACAACACTGAGGTACACAACTGTGACTTCTTACCATCCTGCCACTGTAACAACACTGAGGTATACAACTGTGACTTCTTACCATCCTGCCACTGTAACAACACTGAGGTATACAACTGTGACTTCTTACCATCCTGCCACTGTAACAACACTGAGGTATACAACTGTGACTTCTTACCATCCTGCCACTGTAACAACACTGAGGTATACAACTGTGACTTCTTACCATCCTGCCACTGTAACAACACTGAGGTACACAACTGTGACTTCTTACCATCCTGCCACTGTAACAACACTGAGGTATACAACTGTGACTTCTTACCATCCTGCCACTGTAACAACACTGAGGTATACAACTGTGACTTCTTACCATCCTGCCACTGTAACAACACTGAGGTATACAACTGTGACTTCTTACCATCCTGCCACTGTAACAACACTGAGGTATACAACTGTGACTTCTTACCATCCTGCCACTGTAACAACACTGAGGTATACAACTGTGACTTCTTACCATCCTGCCACTGTAACAACACTGAGGTATACAACTGTGACTTCTTACCATCCTGCCACTGTAACAACACTGAGGTATACAACTGTGACTTCTTACCATCCTGCCACTGTAACAACACTGAGGTATACAACTGTGACTTCTTACCATCCTGCCACTGTAACAACACTGAGGTATACAACTGTGACTTCTTACCATCCTGCCACTGTAACAACACTGAGGTATACAACTGTGACTTCTTACCATCCTGCCACTGTAACAACACTGAGGTATACAACTGTGACTTCTTACCATCCTGCCACTGTAACAACACTGAGGTATACAAGTGTGACTTCTTAGCATCCTGCCCCTGTAGGTACAACTGTGACTTCTTACCATCCTGCCACTGTAACAACACTGAGGTATACAACTGTGACTTCTTACCATCCTGCCACTGTAACAACACTGAGGTATACAACTGTGACTTCTTACCATCCTGCCACTGTAACAACACTGAGGTATACAACTGTGACTTCTTACCATCCTGCCACTGTAACAACACTGAGGTATACAACTGTGACTTCTTACCATCCTGCCACTGTAACAACACTGAGGTATACAACTGTGACTTCTTACCATCCTGCCACTGTAACAACACTGAGGTATACAACTGTGACTTCTTACCATCCTGCCACTGTAACAACACTGAGGTATACAACTGTGACTTCTTACCATCCTGCCACTGTAACAACACTGAGGTATACAACTGTGACTTCTTACCATCCTGCCACTGTAACAACACTGAGGTATACAACTGTGACTTCTTACCATCCTGCCACTGTAACAACACTGAGGTATACAACTGTGACTTCTTACCATCCTGCCACTGTAACAACACTGAGGTATACAACTGTGACTTCTTACCATCCTGCCACTGTAACAACACTGAGGTATACAACTGTGACTTCTTACCATCCTGCCACTGTAACAACACTGAGGTATACAACTGTGACTTCTTACCATCCTGCCACTGTAACAACACTGAGGTATACAACTGTGACTTCTTACCATCCTGCCACTGTAACAACACTGAGGTATACAACTGTGACTTCTTACCATCCTGCCACTGTAACAACACTGAGGTATACAACTGTGACTTCTTACCATCCTGCCACTGTAACAACACTGAGGTATACAACTGTGACTTCTTACCATCCTGCCACTGTAACAACACTGAGGTACACAACTGTGACTTCTTACCATCCTGCCACTGTAACAACACTGAGGTATACAACTGTGACTTCTTACCATCCTGCCACTGTAACAACACTGAGGTATACAACTGTGACTTCTTACCATCCTGCCACTGTAACAACACTGAGGTATACAACTGTGACTTCTTACCATCCTGCCACTGTAACAACACTGAGGTATACAACTGTGACTTCTTACCATCCTGCCACTGTAACAACACTGAGGTATACAACTGTGACTTCTTACCATCCTGCCACTGTAACAACACTGAGGTATACAACTGTGACTTCTTACCATCCTGCCACTGTAACAACACTGAGGTATACAACTGTGACTTCTTACCATCCTGCCACTGTAACAACACTGAGGTATACAACTGTGACTTCTTACCATCCTGCCACTGTAACAACACTGAGGTATACAACTGTGACTTCTTACCATCCTGCCACTGTAACAACACTGAGGTATACAACTGTGACTTCTTACCATCCTGCCACTGTAACAACACTGAGGTATACAACTGTGACTTCTTACCATCCTGCCACTGTAACAACACTGAGGTATACAACTGTGACTTCTTACCATCCTGCCACTGTAACAACACTGAGGTACACAACTGTGACTTCTTACCATCCTGCCACTGTAACAACACTGAGGTACTGTAACAACTGTGACTTCTTACCATCCTGCCACTGTAACAACACTGACTGTGACTTCTTACCATCCTGCCACTGTAGGTACAACTGTGACTTCTTACCATCCTGCCACTGTAACAACACTGAGGTATACAACTGTGACTTCTTACCATCCTGCCACTGTAACAACACTGAGGTATACAACTGTGACTTCTTACCATCCTGCCACTGTAACAACACTGAGGTATACAACTGTGACTTCTTACCATCCTGCCACTGTAACAACACTGAGGTATACAACTGTGACTTCTTACCATCCTGCCACTGTAACAACACTGAGGTATACAACTGTGACTTCTTACCATCCTGCCACTGTAACAACACTGAGGTATACAACTGTGACTTCTTACCATCCTGCCACTGTAACAACACTGAGGTATACAACTGTGACTTCTTACCATCCTGCCACTGTAACAACACTGAGGTATACAACTGTGACTTCTTACCATCCTGCCACTGTAACAACACTGAGGTATACAACTGTGACTTCTTACCATCCTGCCACTGTAACAACACTGAGGTATACAACTGTGACTTCTTACCATCCTGCCACTGTAACAACACTGAGGTATACAACTGTGACTTCTTACCATCCTGCCACTGTAACAACACTGAGGTATACAACTGTGACTTCTTACCATCCTGCCACTGTAACAACACTGAGGTATACAACTGTGACTTCTTACCATCCTGCCACTGTAACAACACTGAGGTATACAACTGTGACTTCTTACCATCCTGCCACTGTAACAACACTGAGGTATACAACTGTGACTTCTTACCATCCTGCCACTGTAACAACACTGAGGTATACAACTGTGACTTCTTACCATCCTGCCACTGTAACAACACTGAGGTATACAACTGTGACTTCTTACCATCCTGCCACTGTAACAACACTGAGGTATACAACTGTGACTTCTTACCATCCTGCCACTGTAACAACACTGAGGTATACAACTGTGACTTCTTACCATCCTGCCACTGTAACAACACTGAGGTATACAACTGTGACTTCTTACCATCCTGCCACTGTAACAACACTGAGGTAACAACTGTGACTTCTTACCATCCTGCCACTGTAACAACACTGAGGTATACAACTGTGACTTCTTACCATCCTGCCACTGTAACAACACTGAGGTACACAACTGTGACTTCTTACCATCCTGCCACTGTAACAACACTGAGGTATACAACTGTGACTTCTTACCATCCTGCCACTGTAACAACACTGAGGTATACAACTGTGACTTCTTACCATCCTGCCACTGTAACAACACTGAGGTACACAACTGTGACTTCTTACCATCCTGCCACTGTAACAACACTGAGGTATACAACTGTGACTTCTTACCATCCTGCCACTGTAACAACACTGAGGTATACAACTGTGACTTCTTACCATCCTGCCACTGTAACAACACTGAGGTATACAACTGTGACTTCTTACCATCCTGCCACTGTAACAACACTGAGGTATACAACTGTGACTTCTTACCATCCTGCCACTGTAACAACACTGAGGTATACAACTGTGACTTCTTACCATCCTGCCACTGTAACAACACTGAGGTATACAACTGTGACTTCTTACCATCCTGCCACTGTAACAACACTGAGGTATACAACTGTGACTTCTTACCATCCTGCCACTGTAACAACACTGAGGTATACAACTGTGACTTCTTACCATCCTGCCACTGTAACAACACTGAGGTACACAACTGTGACTTCTTACCATCCTGCCACTGTAACAACACTGAGGTATACAACTGTGACTTCTTACCATCCTGCCACTGTAACAACACTGAGGTATACAACTGTGACTTCTTACCATCCTGCCACTGTAACAACACTGAGGTATACAACTGTGACTTCTTACCATCCTGCCACTGTAACAACACTGAGGTACACAACTGTGACTTCTTACCATCCTGCCACTGTAACAACACTGAGGTATACAACTGTGACTTCTTACCATCCTGCCACTGTAACAACACTGAGGTATACAACTGTGACTTCTTACCATCCTGCCACTGTAACAACACTGAGGTACACAACTGTGACTTCTTACCATCCTGCCACTGTAACAACACTGAGGTATACAACTGTGACTTCTTACCATCCTGCCACTGTAACAACACTGAGGTATACAACTGTGACTTCTTACCATCCTGCCACTGTAACAACACTGAGGTATACAACTGTGACTTCTTACCATCCTGCCACTGTAACAACACTGAGGTATACAACTGTGACTTCTTACCATCCTGCCACTGTAACAACACTGAGGTACACAACTGTGACTTCTTACCATCCTGCCACTGTAACAACACTGAGGTATACAACTGTGACTTCTTACCATCCTGCCACTGTAACAACACTGAGGTATACAACTGTGACTTCTTACCATCCTGCCACTGTAACAACACTGAGGTATACAACTGTGACTTCTTACCATCCTGCCACTGTAACAACACTGAGGTATACAACTGTGACTTCTTACCATCCTGCCACTGTAACAACACTGAGGTATACAACTGTGACTTCTTACCATCCTGCCACTGTAACAACACTGAGGTACACAACTGTGACTTCTTACCATCCTGCCACTGTAACAACACTGAGGTATACAACTGTGACTTCTTACCATCCTGCCACTGTAACAACACTGAGGTATACAACTGTGACTTCTTACCATCCTGCCACTGTAACAACACTGAGGTATACAACTGTGACTTCTTACCATCCTGCCACTGTAACAACACTGAGGTATACAACTGTGACTTCTTACCATCCTGCCACTGTAACAACACTGAGGTACACAACTGTGACTTCTTACCATCCTGCCACTGTAACAACACTGAGGTATACAACTGTGACTTCTTACCATCCTGCCACTGTAACAACACTGAGGTATACAACTGTGACTTCTTACCATCCTGCCACTGTAACAACACTGAGGTATACAACTGTGACTTCTTACCATCCTGCCACTGTAACAACACTGAGGTATACAACTGTGACTTCTTACCATCCTGCCACTGTAACAACACTGAGGTACACAACTGTGACTTCTTACCATCCTGCCACTGTAACAACACTGAGGTATACAACTGTGACTTCTTACCATCCTGCCACTGTAACAACACTGAGGTATACAACTGTGACTTCTTACCATCCTGCCACTGTAACAACACTGAGGTATACAACTGTGACTTCTTACCATCCTGCCACTGTAACAACACTGAGGTATACAACTGTGACTTCTTACCATCCTGCCACTGTAACAACACTGAGGTACACAACTGTGACTTCTTACCATCCTGCCACTGTAACAACACTGAGGTATACAACTGTGACTTCTTACCATCCTGCCACTGTAACAACACTGAGGTATACAACTGTGACTTCTTACCATCCTGCCACTGTAACAACACTGAGGTATACAACTGTGACTTCTTACCATCCTGCCACTGTAACAACACTGAGGTATACAACTGTGACTTCTTACCATCCTGCCACTGTAACAACACTGAGGTATACAACTGTGACTTCTTACCATCCTGCCACTGTAACAACACAGAGGTACACAACTGTGACTTCTTACCATCCTGCCACTGTAACAACACTGAGATACACAACTGTGACCTGTTACCATCCTGCCAATGTAACAACGAGGTACACAGCTGTGACCTCTTACCATCCTGCCACTGTAACACTGAGGAACACAACTGTGACCTCTTAACATCCTGCCACTGTAACAATGAGGTAAACAACTGTGACCTCTTATCATCCTGCCACTGTAACAATGAGGTACACAACTTTGACCTCTTACCGTCCTGCCACTGTAACAATGAGGTAAACAACTGTGACCTCTTACTATCCTGCCAGTGTAACAACACTGAGGTGCACAACAGTGACCTCTTACCATCCTGCCACTGTAACAACACTGAGGTGCACAACAGTGACCTCTTACCATCCTGCCACTGTAACAACACTGAGGTACACAACTGTGACCTCTTAACTCAGCTGATGAAGCAGTTTTAAAAGCAAGGAACACAGCTGTCACTGGTCTTGAGAATAGTATCTCCTGCTGCCGGACCTGACGCCAGGTTTCCCTGTTGAACGTCTGGTCGACCCGACTGTTTGTGCTAGCGGCCCGCAGGTCCACATGACCACAATCCATCTCATCTGATACTTGGTGGCCCACTTTCTGCTTAAAAATATTCTATCTTCGTTTCGAGATGATTTCTGATATCTTTAAGTAGCAGAGTTTTGGACCACAAGGGTGAGTGTGAGTGTGAGTGAAGGGTGAGAGTGAGTGAAGGGTGAGTGTGAGTGTGAGTGAAGGGTGAGTGTGAGTGAAGGGTGAGTGTGAGTGAAGGGTGAGTGTGAGTGTGAGTGAAGGGTGAGTGTGAGTGAAGGGTGAGTGTGAGTGAAGGGTGAGTGTGAGTGAAGGGTGAGTGTGAGTGTGAGTGAAGGGTGAGTGTGAGTGTGAGTGAAGGGTGAGTGTGAGTGAAGGGTGAGTGTGAGTGAAGGGTGAGTGTGAGTGAAGGGTGAGTGTGAGTGAAGGGTGAGTGTGAGTGTGAGTGAAGGGTGAGTGTGAGTGAAGGGTGAGTGTGAGTGAAGTGTGAGTGTGAGTGAAGGGTGAGTGTAAGTGAGGGGTGAGTGTGAGTGAAGGGTGAGTGTGAGTGAAGGGTGAGTGTGAGTGAAGGGTGAGTGTGAGTGAAGGGTGAGTGTGAGTGAAGTGTGTGAGTGTGAGTGAAGGGTGAGTGTGAGTGAAGGGTGAGTGTGAGTGAAGGGTGAGTGTGAGTGTGAGTGAAGGGTGAGTGTGAGTGAAGGGTGAGTGTGAGTGAAGGGTGAGTGTGAGTGAAGGGTGAGTGTGAGTGAAGTGTGAGTGTGAGTGAAGGGTGAGTGTGAGTGTGAGTGAAGGGTGAGTGTGTGTGAGTGAAGGGTGAGTGTGTGTGAGTGAAGGGTGAGTGTGAGTGATGGGTGAGTGTGAGTGAAGGGTGAGTGTGAGTGAAGGGTGAGTGTGAGTGAAGGGTGAGTGTGAGTGAAGGGTGAGTGTGAGTGAAGTGTGAGTGTGAGTGAAGTGTGAGTGTGAGTGAAGGGTGAGTGTGAGTGTGAGTGAAGGGTGAGTGTGAGTGAAGGGTGAGTGTGAGTGAAGGGTGAGTGTGAATGAAGGGTGAGTGTGAGTGAAGGGTGAGTGTGAGTGAAGGGTGAGTGTGAGTGAAGGGTGAGTGTGAGTTAAGGGTGAGGGTGAGTGAAGGGCGAGGGTGAGTGAAGGTTGAGGGTGAGTGAAGGGTGAAGGTGAGTGAAGGGTGAGGGTGAGTGAAGGATGAGGGTGAGTGAAGGGTGAGTGTGAGTGAAAGGTGAGTGTGAGTGAAGGGTGAGTGTGAGTGAAGGATGAGGGTGAGTGAAGGGTGAGGGTGAGTGAAGGGTGAGGGTGAGTGAAGGGTGAGGGTGAGTGAAGGATGAGGGTGAGTGAAGGGTGAGGGTGAGTGAAGGGTGAGTAAAGGGTGAGGGTGAGTGAAGGGGGAGTGTGAGTGAAGGGTGAGGGTGAGTGAAGGATGAGGGTGAGTGAAGGATGAGGGTGAGTGAAGGATGATGGCGAGCGAAGGGTGAGGGCGAGTGAAAGGTGAGGGTGAGTGAAGGGTGAGGGTGAGTGAAGGGTGAGGGTGAGTGAAGGGTGAGTGAAGTGTGAGGGTGAGTAAAGGGTGAGGGTGAGTGAAGGGTGAGTGAGTGAAGGGTGAGGGTGAGTGAAGGGTGAGAGTGAGTGAAAGGTGAGTGTGAGTGAAGGATGAGAGTGAGTGAAGGGTGAGGGTGAGTGAAGGGTGAGGGTGAGTGAAGGATGAGGGTGAGTGAAGGGTGAGGGTGAGTGAAGGGTGAGGGTGAGTGAAGGGTGAGGGCGAGTGAAAGGTGAGGGTGAGTGAAGGATGAGGGTGAGTGAAGGGTGAGGGTGAGTGAAGGGTGAGGGTGAGTGAAGGGTGAGGGTGAGTGAAGGGTGAGGGTGAGTGAAGGATTAGGGTGTGTGAAGGGCGAGGGTGAGTGAAGGATGAGGGCGAGTGAAGGGTGAGGGTGAGTGAAGGGTGAGTGAAGGGTGAGGGTGAGTGAAAAGTGAGGGTGAGTGAAGGATGAGGGTGAGTGAAGGGTGAGGGTGAGTGAAGGGTGAGGGTGAGTGAAGGGTGAGGGTGAGTAAAGGGTGAGGGTGAGTGAAGGGTGAGGGTGAGTGAAGGGTGAGGGTGAGTGAAGGGTGAGGGTGAGTAAAGGGTGAGGGTGAGTGAAGGGTGAGGGTGAGTGAAGGGTGAGGGTGAGTGAAGGGTGAGGGTGAGTAAAGGGTGAGGGTGAGTGAAGGGTGAGTGAAGGGTGAGGGTGAGTGAAGGGTGAGGGTGAGTGAAGGGTGAGGGTGAGTGAAGGGTGAGGGTGAGTAAAGGGTGAGGGTGAGTGAAGGGTGAGGGTGAGTAAAGGGTGAGGGTGAGTGAAGGGTGAGGGTGAGTGAAGGGTGAGGGTGAGTGAAGGGTGAGGGTGAGTAAAGGGTGAGGGTGAGTGAAGGGTGAGGGTGAGTGAAGGGTGAGGGTGAGTGAAGGGTGAGGGTGAGTAAAGGGTGAGGGTGAGTGAAGGGTGAGGGTGAGTGAAGGGTGAGGGTGAGTGAAGGGTGAGGGTGAGTGAAGGGTGAGGGTGAGTGAAGGGTGAGGGTGAGTGAAGGGTGAGGGTGAGTAAAGGGTGAGGGTGAGTGAAGGGTGAGGGTGAGTGAAGGGTGAGGGTGAGTGAAGGGTGAGGGTGAGTGAAGGGTGAGGGTGAGTGAAGGGTGAGGGTGAGTGAAGGGGAAGGGTGAGTGAAGGGTTAGGGTGAGTGAAGGTTGAGGGTGAGTGAAGGGTGAGGGTGAGTAAAGGGTGAGGGTGAGTGAAGGGTGAGGGTGAGTGAAGGGTGAGGGTGAGTGAAGGGTGAGGGTGAGTGAAGGGTGAGGGTGAGTGAAGGGGAAGGGTAAGTGAAGGTGTGTGGTTGACGGATCAACTAGATGGTGATGGTTGTCCTGCTTCACTAAGCCTAATATTTCCTCATTTTTCAAGGTTTTATTCCTAATTTTACCTGGTTTATTTCCTACGTATATTTCTTGGTTTAGCGAGGTTCATTTACTTGAGTATATTTTTTGGTTTAACCAGGTTTATTTACTTGCGTATATTTCTTGGTTTAACCAGGTTTATTTACTTGGGTATATTCCTTGGTTTAACCAGGTTTATTTACTTGGGTATATTCCTTGGTTTAACCAGGTTTATTTACTTGGGTATATTCCTTGGTTTAACCAGGTTTATTTACTTGGGTATATTCCTTGGTTTAACCAGGTTTATTTACTTGGGTATATTCCTTGGTTTAACCAGGTTTATTTACTTGGGTATATTCCTTGGTTTAACCAGGTTTATTTACTTGGGTATATTCCTTGGTTTAACCAGGTTTATTTACTTGGGTATATTCCTTGGTTTAACCAGGTTTATTTACTTGGGTATATTCCTTGGTTTAACCAGGTTTATTTACTTGGGTATATTCCTTGGTTTAACCAGGTTTATTTACTTGGGTATATTCCTTGGTTTAACCAGGTTTATTTACTTGGGTATATTCCTTGGTTTAACCAGGTTTATTTACTTGGGTATATTCCTTGGTTTAACCAGGTTTATTTACTTGGGTGGTTCCCAGGTCAGTTATTCAACTTCCTCTCTACTAGTTGCTGACTTGCAGCTTGCAAGTCAGCAGCAGCAGCTTGCAAGTCAACAGCAGCAGCTTGACAGGCAACAGCAGCAGCTTGACAGGCAACAGCAGCAGCTTGACAGGCAACAACAGCAGCTTGCAAGGCAACAGCAGCAGCTTGACAGGCAACAGCAGCAGCTTGCAAGACAGCAGCAGCAGCAGCAGCTTGACAGGCTGCAACAACAGCTTGCAAGGTAACAACAAGAGGTACTTGCAGCTTGCAAGGTAACAACAAGAGGTACTTGCAGCTTGCAAGGTAACAACAAGAGGTACTTGCAGCTTGCCAGGTAACAACAAGAGGTACTTGCAGCTTGCCAGGTAACAACAAGAGGTACTTGCAGCTTGCAAGGTAACAACAAGAGGTACTTGCAGCTTGCCAGGTAACAACAAGAGGTACTTGCAGCTTGCCAGGTAACAACAAGAGGTACTTGCAGCTTGCCAGGTAACAACAAGAGGTACTTGCAGCTTGCCAGGTAACAACAAGAGGTACTTGCAGCTTACCAGGTAACAACAAGAGGTACTTGCAGCTTGCCAGGTAACAACAAGAGGTACTTGCAGCTTGCCAGGTAACAACAAGAGGTACTTGCAGCTTGCCAGGTAACAACAAGAGGTACTTGCAGCTTGCCAGGTAACAACAAGAGGTACTTGCAGCTTGCCAGGTAACAACAAGTTGCAGCTTGCCAGGTAACAACAAGAGGTACTTGCAGCTTGCCAGGTAACAACAAGAGGTACTTGCAGCTTGCCAGGTAACAACAAGAGGTACTTGCAGCTTGCCAGGTAACAACAAGAGGTACTTGCAGCTTGCCAGGTAACAACAAGAGGTACTTGCAGCTTGCCAGGTAACAACAAGAGGTACTTGCAGCTTGCCAGGTAACAACAAGAGGTACTTGCAGCTTGCCAGGTAACAACAAGAGGTACTTGCAGCTTGCCAGGTAACAACAAGAGGTACTTGCAGCTTGCCAGGTAACAACAAGAGGTACTTGCAGCTTGCCAGGTAACAACAAGAGGTACTTGCAGCTTGCCAGGTAACAACAAGAGGTACTTGCAGCTTGCCAGGTAACAACAAGAGGTACTTGCAGCTTGCCAGGTAACAACAAGAGGTACTTGCAGCTTGCCAGGTAACAACAAGAGGTACTTGCAGCTTGCAAGGTAACGACAACAATCTTGACTCGGGAGTCGAAACCATTTTAAATACGTTGGAATGTCTTAACTTTTTTGAGATATCCCTAAATTCAATCCTAGGTAATTTACTCATATGTTACTAGGTATGATAATTGTTGTTATGTATACCTGTACGTAAAGCAACTTACTGTCGTGGTGAATCTCTCAACTGAAACTAAGACAGTAACGTCACTCATACCTGGAGTTTACCTGGAGAGAGTTCCGGGGGTCAACGCCCCCTCGGCCCGGTCTGTGACCAGGCCTCCTGGTGGATCAGAGCCTGATCATGATGACAATGTTCACACAGTCTGTTTTAAAAGTTCATTAAGATATTTTCATATTAACTACTGTATATAATGTTCCTTTGTGTTGTGAATGTAACATAAATATATGTAGAGCAGCGATGTTTACCCACTTAACAGGTCGTCATGTAAGACCAGTGTCACCATACTCTCTTGTTTCTTTACCCACTTAACAGGTCGTCATGTAAGACCAGTGTCACCATACTCTCTTGTTTCTTTACCCACTTAACAGGTCGTCATGTAAGACCAGTGTCAGGATACTCTCTTGTTTCTTTACCCACTTAACAGGTCGTCATGTAAGACCAGTGTCACGATACTCTCTTGTTTCTTTACCCACTTAACAGGTCGTCATGTAAGACCAGTGTCAGGATACTCTCTTGTTTCTTTACCCACTTAACAGGTCGTCATGTAAGACCAGTGTCAGGATACTCTCTTGTTTCTTTACCCACTTAACAGGTCGTCATGTAAGACCAGTGTCAGGATACTCTCTTGTTTCTTTACCCACTTAACAGGTCGTCATGTAAGACCAGTGTCAGGATACTCTCTTGTTTCTTTACCCACTTAACAGGTCGTCATGTAAGACCAGTGTCAGGATACTCTCTTGTTTCTTTACCCACTTAACAGGTCGTCATGTAAGACCAGTGTCAGGATACTCTCTTGTTTCTTTACCCACTTAACAGGTCGTCATGTAAGACCAGTGTCAGGATACTCTCTTGTTTCTTTACCCACTTAACAGGTCGTCATGTAAGACCAGTGTCAGGATACTCTCTTGTTTCTTTACCCACTTAACAGGTCGTCATGTAAGACCAGTGTCACGATACCCTCTTGTTTCTTTACCCACTTAACAGGTCGTCATGTAAGACCAGTGTCAGGATACTCTCTTGTTTCTTTACCCACTTAACAGGTCGTCATGTAAGACCAGTGTCAGGATACTCTCTTGTTTCTTTACCCACTTAACAGGTCGTCATGTAAGACCAGTGTCAGGATACTCTCTTGTTTCTTTACCCACTTAACAGGTCGTCATGTAAGACCAGTGTCAGGATACTCTCTTGTTTCTTTACCCACTTAACAGGTCGTCATGTAAGAGCAGTGTCAGGATACTCTCTTGTTTCTTTACCCACTTAACAGGTCGTCATGTAAGACCAGTGTCAGGATACTCTCTTGTTTCTTTACCCACTTAACAGGTCGTCATGTAAGACCAGTGTCAGGATACTCTCTTGTTTCTTTACCCACTTAACAGGTCGTCATGTAAGACCAGTGTCAGGATACTCTCTTGTTTCTTTACCCACTTAACAGGTCGTCATGTAAGACCAGTGTCAGGATACTCTCTTGTTTCTTTACCCACTTAACAGGTCGTCATGTAAGACCAGTGTCAGGATACTCTCTTGTTTCTTTACCCACTTAACAGGTCGTCATGTAAGACCAGTGTCAGGATACTCTCTTGTTTCTTTACCCACTTAACAGGTCGTCATGTAAGACCAGTGTCAGGATACTCTCTTGTTTCTTTACCCACTTAACAGGTCGTCATGTAAGACCAGTGTCAGGATACTCTCTTGTTTCTTTACCCACTTAACAGGTCGTCATGTAAGACCAGTGTCAGGATACTCTCTTGTTTCTTTACCCACTTAACAGGTCGTCATGTAAGACCAGTGTCAGGATACTCTCTTGTTTCTTTACCCACTTAACAGGTCGTCATGTAAGACCAGTGTCAGGATACTCTCTTGTTTCTTTACCCACTTAACAGGTCGTCATGTAAGACCAGTGTCAGGATACTCTCTTGTTTCCTCACACACAAAACACTGTCATGCTCACAAACTTAATGATGACATTTATAACGTGAATGTATACTGTCTGTGGCTGCTGATGGTGTGACCGCCGCAGACACGTCCATGATGGTGTGACTGCCGCAGACACGTCCATGATGGTGTGACTGCCGCAGACACGTCCATGATGGTGTGACTGCCGCAGACACGTCCATGATGGTGTGACTGCCGCAGACACGTCCATGATGGTGTGACTGCCGCAGACACGTCCATGATGGTGTGACTGCCGCAGACACGTCCATGATGGTGTGACTGCCGCAGACACGTCCATGATGGTGTGACTGCCGCAGACACGTCCATGATGGTGTGACCGCCGCAGACACGTCCATGATGGTGTGACCGCCGCAGACACGTCCATGATGGTGTGACCGCCGCAGACACGTCCATGATGGTGTGACTGCCGCAGACACGTCCATGATGGTGTGACTGCCGCAGACACGTCCATGATGGTGTGACTGCCGCAGACACGTCCATGATGGTGTGACCGCCGCAGACACGTCCATGATGGTGTGACCGCCGCAGACACGTCCATGATGGTGTGACTGCCGCAGACACGTCCATGATGGTGTGACTGCCGCAGACACGCCTATGATGGTGTGACCGCCGCAGACACGTCCATGATGGTGTGACTGCCGCAGACACGTCCATGATGGTGTGACCGCCGCAGACACGTCCATGATGGTGTGACCGCCGCAGACACGTCCATGATGGTGTGACTGCCGCAGACACGTCCATGATGGTGTGACCGCCGCAGACACGTCCATGATGGTGTGACCGCTGCAGACACGTCCATGATGGTGTGACCGCTGCAGACACGTCCATGATGGTGTGACCGCCGCAGACACGTCCATGATGGTGTGACCGCTGCAGACACGTCCATGATGGTGTGACTGCCGCAGACACGTCCATGATGGTGTGACCGCCGCAGACACGTCCATGATGGTGTGACTGCCGCAGACACGTCCATGATGGTGTGACTGCCGCAGACACGCCTATGATGGTGTGACCGCCGTAGACACGTCCATGATGGTGTGACCGCCGCAGACACGTCCATGATGGTGTGACTGCCGCAGACACGTCCATGATGGTGTGACCGCCGCAGACACGTCCATGATGGTGTGACTGCCGCAGACACGTCCATGATGGTGTGACCGCCGCAGACACGTCCATGATGGTGTGACTGCCGCAGACACGTCCATGATGGTGTGACCGCCGCAGACACGCCCATGATGGTGTGACTGCCGCAGACACGTCCATGATGGTGTGACCGCCGCAGACACGTCCATGATGGTGTGACTGCCGCAGACACATCCATGATGGTGTGACCGCCGCAGACACGTCCATGATGGTGTGACCGCCGCAGACACGTCCATGATGGTGTGACTGCCGCAGACACGCCCATGATGGTGTGACCGCCGCAGACACGTCCATGATGGTGTGACCGCCGCAGACACGACCATGATGGTGTGACCGCCGCAGACACGTCCATGATGGTGTGACCGCTGCAGACACGTCCATGATGGTGTGACCGCCGCAGACACGTCCATGATGGTGTGACCGCCGCAGACACGTCCATGATGGTGTGACCGCCGCAGACACGTCCATGATGGTGTGACCGCCGCAGACACGTCCATGATGGTGTGACCGCCGCAGACACGTCCATGATGGTGTGACCGCCGCAGACACGTCCATGATGGTGTGACCGCCGCAGACACGTCCATGATGGTGTGACCGCCGCAGACACGTCCATGATGGTGTGACCGCCGCAGACACGTCCATGATGGTGTGACCGCCGCAGACACGTCCATGATGGTGTGACCGCCGCAGACACGTCCATGATGGTGTGACCGCCGCAGACACGTCCATGATGGTGTGACCGCCGCAGACACGTCCATGATGGTGTGACTGCCGCAGACACGTCCATGATGGTGTGACCGCTGCAGACACGCCCATGATGGTGTGACCGCCGCAGACACGCCCATGATGGTGTGACCGCCGCAGACACGTCCATGATGGTGTGACCGCCGCAGACACGTCCATGATGGTGTGACCGCCGCAGACACGTCCATGATGGTGTGACTGCCGCAGACACGTCCATGATGGTGTGACCGCCGCAGACACGCCCATGATGGTGTGACAGCCGCAGACACGTCCATGATGGTGTGACCGCCGCAGACACGTCCATGATGGTGTGACCGCCGCAGACACGTCCATGATGGTGTGACTGCCGCAGACACGCCCATGATGGTGTGACCGCCGCAGACACGCCCATGATGGTGTGACCGCCGCAGACACGTCCATGATGGAGTGACCGCCGCAGACACGCCCATGATGGTGTGACTGCCGCAGACACGTCCATGATGGTGTGACCGCCGCAGACACGCCCATGATGGTGTGACCGCCGCAGACACGTCCATGATGGTGTGACCGCCGCAGACACGTCCATGATGGTGTGACCGCCGCAGACACGTCCATGATGGTGTGACTGCCGCAGACACGCCCATGATGGTGTGACCGCCGCAGACACGCCCATGATGGTGTGACCGCCGCAGACACGTCCATGATGGTGTGACCGCCGCAGACACGTCCATGATGGTGTGACCGCCGCAGACACGTCCATGATGGTGTGACTGCCGCAGACACGTCCATGATGGTGTGACCGCCGCAGACACGTCCATGATGGTGTGAACTGCCGCAGACACGCCCATGATGGTGTGACCGCCGCAGACACGCCCATGATGGTGTGACCGCCGCAGACACGTCCATGATGGTGTGACCGCCGCAGACACGTCCATGATGGTGTGACCGCCGCAGACACGTCCATGATGGTGTGACTGCCGCAGACACGCCCATGATGGTGTGACCGCCGCAGACACGCCCATGATGGTGTGACCGCCGCAGACACGTCCATGATGGTGTGACCGCCGCAGACACGTCCATGATGGTGTGACCGCCGCAGACACGTCCATGATGGTGTGACTGCCGCAGACACGTCCATGATGGTGTGACCGCCGCAGACACGTCCATGATGGTGTGACGCCGTAGACACGCCCATGATGGTGTGACCGCCGCAGACACGCCCATGATGGTGTGACCGCCGCAGACACGTCCATGATGGTGTGACCGCCGCAGACACGTCCATGATGGTGTGACCGCCGCAGACACGTCCATGATGGTGTGACTGCCGCAGACACGTCCATGATGGTGTGACCGCCGCAGACACGTCCATGATGGTGTGACCGCCGCAGACACGTCCATGATGGTGTGACCGCCGCAGACACGTCCATGATGGTGTGACAGCCGCAGCCACGTCCATGATGGTGTGACCGCCGCAGACACGTCCATGATGGTGTGACCGCCGCAGACACGTCCATGATGGTGTGACTGCCGCAGACACGTCCATGATGGTGTGACTGCCGCAGACACGTCCATGATGGTGTGACTGCCGCAGACACGTCCATGATGGTGTGACTGCCGCAGACACGTCCATGATGGTGTGACTGCCGCAGACACGTCCATGATGGTGTGACTGCCGCAGACACGTCCATGATGGTGTGACTGCCGCAGACACGTCCATGATGGTGTGACCGCCGCAGACACGTCCATGATGGTGTGACCTGCCGCAGACACGTCCATGATGGTGTGACTGCCGCAGACACGTCCATGATGGTGTGACTGCCGCAGACACGTCCATGATGGTGTGACTGCCGCAGACACGTCCATGATGGTGTGACTGCCGCAGACACGTCCATGATGGTGTGACTGCCGCAGACACGTCCATGATGGTGTGACTGCCGCAGACACGTCCATGATGGTGTGACTGCCGCAGACACGTCCATGATGGTGTGTGCCGCAGACATGCTGGTGTGACTGCCGCAGACACGTCCATGATGGTGTGACTGCCGCAGACACGTCCATGATGGTGTGACCGCCGCAGACACGTCCATGATGGTGTGACTGCCGCAGACACGTCCATGATGGTGTGACTGCCGCAGACACGTCCATGATGGTGTGACCGCCGCAGACACGTCCATGATGGTGTGACTGCCGCAGACACGTCCATGATGGTGTGACTGCCGCAGACACGTCCATGATGGTGTGACCGCCGCAGACACGTCCATGATGGTGTGACTGCCGCAGACACGTCCATGATGGTGTGACTGCCGCAGACACGTCCATGATGGTGTGACTGCCGCAGACACGCCCATGATGGTGTGACCGCCGCAGACACGTCCATGATGGTGTGACTGCCGCAGACACGTCCATGATGGTGTGACTGCCGCAGACACGTCCATGATGGTGTGACGCCGCAGACACGTCCATGATGTGTGTGCCGCAGACACGTCCATGATGGTGTGACCGCCGCAGACACGCCCATGATGGTGTGACCGCCGTAGACACGCCCATGATGGTGTGACTGCCGCAGACACGTCCATGATGGTGTGACCGCCGCAGACACGTCCATGATGGTGTGACTGCCGCAGACACGTCCATGATGGTGTGACTGCCGCAGACACGTCCATGATGGTGTGACCGCCGCAGACACGTCCATGATGGTGTGACCGCCGCAGACACGTCCATGATGGTGTGACTGCCGCAGACACGTCCATGATGGTGTGACCGCCGCAGACACGTCCATGATGGTGTGACTGCCGCAGACACGTCCATGATGGTGTGACTGCCGCAGACACGTCCATGATGGTGTGACTGCCGCAGACACGCCCATGATGGTGTGACCGCCGCAGACACGTCCATGATGGTGTGACTGCCGCAGACACGTCCATGATGGTGTGACTGCCGCAGACACGTCCATGATGGTGTGACTGCCGCAGACACGTCCATGATGGTGTGACTGCCGCAGACACGTCCATGATGGTGTGACCGCCGCAGACACGCCCATGATGGTGTGACCGCCGTAGACACGCCCATGATGGTGTGACCGCCGCAGACACGTCCATGATGGTGTGACTGCCGCAGACACGTCCATGATGGTGTGACCGCCGCAGACACGTCCATGATGGTGTGACCGCCGCAGACACGTCCATGATGGTGTGACTGCCGCAGACACGTCCATGATGGTGTGACCGCCGCAGACACGTCCATGATGGTGTGACCGCCGCAGACACGTCCATGATGGTGTGACTGCCGCAGACACGTCCATGATGGTGTGACTGCCGCAGACACGTCCATGATGGTGTGACCGCCGCAGACACGTCCATGATGGTGTGACTGCCGCAGACACGTCCATGATGGTGTGACCGCCGCAGACACGTCCATGATGGTGTGACTGCCGCAGACACGTCCATGATGGTGTGACTGCCGCAGACACGTCCATGATGGTGTGACTGCCGCAGACACGCCCATGATGGTGTGACTGCCGCAGACACGCCCATGATGGTGTGACTGCCGCAGACACGCCCATGATGGTGTGACCGCCGCAGACACGCCCATGATGGTGTGACCGCCGCAGACACGCCCATGATGGTGTGACATGATGGTGTGACTGCCGCAGACACGCCCATGATGGTGTGACTGCCGCAGACACGCCCATGATGGTGTGACCGCCGCAGACACGTCCATGATGGTGTGACCGCCGCAGACACGTCCATGATGGTGTGACTGCCGCAGACACGTCCATGATGGTGTGACCGCCGCAGACACGCCCATGATGGTGTGACTGCCGCAGACACGCCCATGATGGTGTGACCGCCGCAGACACGCCCATGATGGTGTGACCGCCGCAGACACGCCCATGATGGTGTGACTGCCGCAGACACGTCCATGATGGTGTGACCGCCGCAGACACGTCCATGATGGTGTGACTGCCGCAGACACGTCCATGATGGTGTGACCGCCGCAGACACGCCCATGATGGTGTGACCGCCGCAGACACGTCCATGATGGTGTGACCGCCGCAGACACGTCCATGATGGTGTGACTGCCGCAGACACGCCCATGATGGTGTGACCGCCGCAGACACGCCCATGATGGTGTGACTGCCGCAGACACGCCCATGATGGTGTGACTGCCGCAGACACGCCCATGATGGTGTGACCGCCGCAGACACGCCCATGATGGTGTGACCGCCGCAGACACGCCCATGATGGTGTGACCGCCGCAGACACGCCCATGATGGTGTGACCGCCGCAGACACGCCCATGATGGTGTGACCGCCGCAGACACGCCCATGATGGTGTGACCGCCGCAGACACGCCCATGATGGTGTGACCGCCGCAGACACGCCCATGATGGTGTGACCGCCGCAGACACGCCCATGATGGTGTGACCGCCGCAGACACGCCCATGATGGTGTGACCGCCGCAGACACGCCCATGATGGTGTGACCGCCGCAGACACGCCCATGATGGTGTGACCGCCGCAGACACGCCCATGATGGTGTGACCGCCGCAGACACGCCCATGATGGTGTGACCGCCGCAGACACGCCCATGATGGTGTGACCGCCGCAGACACGCCCATGATGGTGTGACCGCCGCAGACACGCCCATGATGGTGTGACCGCCGCAGACACGTCCATGATGGTGTGACCGCCGCAGACACGCCCATGATGGTGTGACCGCCGCAGACACGCCCATGATGGTGTGACCGCCGCAGACACGCCCATGATGGTGTGACCGCCGCAGACACGTCCATGATGGTGTGACTGCCGCAGACACGTCCATGATGGTGTGACCGCCGCAGACACGTCCATGATGGTGTGACCGCCGCAGACACGTCCATGATGGTGTGACTGCCGCAGACACGTCCATGATGGTGTGACCGCCGCAGACACGCCCATGATGGTGTGACCGCCGCAGACACGTCCATGATGGTGTGACCGCCGCAGACACGTCCATGATGGTGTGACTGCCGCAGACACGTCCATGATGGTGTGACCGCCGCAGACACGTCCATGATGGTGTGACTGCCGCAGACACGTCCATGATGGTGTGACTGCCGCAGACACGTCCATGATGGTGTGACTGCCGCAGACACGTCCATGATGGTGTGACTGCCGCAGACACGTCCATGATGGTGTGACTGCCGCAGACACGTCCATGATGGTGTGACTGCCGCAGACACGTCCATGATGGTGTGACTGCCGCAGACACGCCCATGATGGTGTGACCGCCGCAGACACGCCCATGATGGTGTGACCGCCGTAGACACGTCCATGATGGTGTGACTGCCGCAGACACGTCCATGATGGTGTGACTGCCGCAGACACGTCCATGATGGTGTGACCGCCGCAGACACGCCCATGATGGTGTGACTGCCGCAGACACGTCCATGATGGTGTGACCGCCGCAGACACGTCCATGATGGTGTGACTGCCGCAGACACGTCCATGATGGTGTGACCGCCGCAGACACGTCCATGATGGTGTGACCGCCGCAGACACGTCCATGATGGTGTGACCGCCGCAGACACGCCCATGATGGTGTGACCGCCGCAGACACGCCCATGATGGTGTGACCGCCGCAGACACGTCCATGATGGTGTGACCGCCGCAGACACGTCCATGATGGTGTGACCGCCGCAGACACGCCCATGATGGTGTGACCGCCGCAGACACGTCCATGATGGTGTGACCGCCGCAGACACGTCCATGATGGTGTGACTGCCGCAGACACGCCCATGATGGTGTGACTGCCGCAGACACGCCCATGATGGTGTGACCGCCGCAGACACGCCCATGATGGTGTGACCGCCGCAGACACGCCCATGATGGTGTGACCGCCGCAGACACGTCCATGATGGTGTGACTGCCGCAGACACGTCCATGATGGTGTGACCGCCGCAGACACGCCCATGATGGTGTGACTGCCGCAGACACGCCCATGATGGTGTGACCGCCGCAGACACGCCCATGATGGTGTGACCGCCGCAGACACGCCCATGATGGTGTGACCGCCGCAGACACGCCCATGATGGTGTGACAGCCGCAGACACGCCCATGATGTGACCGCCGCAGACACGCCCATGATGGTGTGACCGCCGCAGACACGCCCATGATGGTGTGACCGCCGCAGACACGCCCATGATGGTGTGACCGCCGCAGACACGCCCATGATGGTGTGACCGCCGCAGACACGCCCATGATGGTGTGACCGCCGCAGACACGCCCATGATGGTGTGACCGCCGCAGACACGCCCATGATGGTGTGACCGCCGCAGACACGTCCATGATGGTGTGACCGCCGCAGACACGCCCATGATGGTGTGACCGCCGCAGACACGCCCATGATGGTGTGACCGCCGCAGACACGCCCATGATGGTGTGACCGCCGCAGACACGTCCATGATGGTGTGACCGCCGCAGACACGTCCATGATGGTGTGACCGCCGCAGACACGCCCATGATGGTGTGACCGCCGCAGACACGTCCATGATGGTGTGACCGCCGCAGACACGCCCATGATGGTGTGACCGCCGCAGACACGTCCATGATGGTGTGACCGCCGCAGACACGTCCATGATGGTGTGACCGCCGCAGACACGCCCATGATGGTGTGACCGCCGCAGACACGCCCATGATGGTGTGACCGCCGCAGACACGTCCATGATGGTGTGACCGCCGCAGACACGTCCATGATGGTGTGACCGCCGCAGACACGTCCATGATGGTGTGACCGCCGCAGACACGTCCATGATGGTGTGACCGCCGCAGACACGTCCATGATGGTGTGACGTCCATGATGGTGTGACTGCCGCAGACACGCCCATGATGGTGTGACCGCCGCAGACACGTCCATGATGGTGTGACGCCGCAGACACGCCCATGATGGTGTGACCGCCGCAGACACGTCCATGATGGTGTGACTGCCGCAGACACGTCCATGATGGTGTGACCGCCGCAGACACCATGATGGTGTGACTGCCGCAGACACGCCCATGATGGTGTGACCGCCGCAGACACGTCCATGATGGTGTGACCGCCGCAGACACGTCCATGATGGTGTGACCGCCGCAGACACGTCCATGATGGTGTGACTGCCGCAGACACGCCCATGATGGTGTGACCGCCGCAGACACGCCCATGATGGTGTGACCGCCGCAGACACGCCCATGATGGTGTGACCGCCGCAGACACGCCCATGATGGTGTGACCGCCGCAGACACGCCCATGATGGTGTGACCGCCGCAGACACGCCCATGATGGTGTGACCGCCGCAGACACGTCCATGATGGTGTGACCGCCGCAGACACGCCCATGATGGTGTGACCGCCGCAGACACGTCCATGATGGTGTGACCGCCGCAGACACGTCCATGATGGTGTGACCGCCGCAGACACGACCATGATGGTGTGACCGCCGCAGACACGTCCATGATGGTGTGACCGCCGCAGACACGCCCATGATGGTGTGACCGCCGCAGACACGTCCATGATGGTGTGACTGCCGCAGACACGTCCATGATGGTGTGACCGCCGCAGACACGTCCATGATGGTGTGACATGATGGTGTGACAGCCGCAGACACGTCCATGATGGTGTGACCGCCGCAGACACGCCCATGATGGTGTGACCGCCGCAGACACGTCCATGATGGTGTGACCGCCGCAGACACGTCCATGATGGTGTGACCGCCGCAGACACGTCCATGATGGTGTGACCGCCGCAGACACGTCCATGATGGTGTGACCGCCGCAGACACGTCCATGATGGTGTGACCGCCGCAGACACGTCCATGATGGTGTGACGCCGCAGACACGTCCATGATGGTGTGACCGCCGCAGACACGCCCATGATGGTGTGACCGCCGCAGACACGTCCATGATGGTGTGACCGCCGCAGACACGTCCATGATGGTGTGACCGCCGCAGACACCCATGATGGTGTGACTGCCGCAGACACGTCCATGATGGTGTGACCGCCGCAGACACGTCCATGATGGTGTGACCGCCGCAGACACGCCCATGATGGTGTGACCGCCGCAGACACGTCCATGATGGTGTGACCGCCGCAGACACGTCCATGATGGTGTGACCGCCGCAGACACGTCCATGATGGTGTGACTGCCGCAGACACGTCCATGATGGTGTGACTGCCGCAGACACGTCCATGATGGTGTGACCGCCGCAGACACGTCCATGATGGTGTGACCGCCGCAGACACGTCCATGATGGTGTGACTGCCGCAGACACGTCCATGATGGTGTGACTGCCGCAGACACGTCCATGATGGTGTGACTGCCGCAGACACGTCCATGATGGTGTGACCGCCGCAGACACGTCCATGATGGTGTGACCGCCGCAGACACGCCCATGATGGTGTGACCGCCGCAGACACGCCCATGATGGTGTGACTGCCGCAGACACGTCCATGATGGTGTGACCGCCGCAGACACGTCCATGATGGTGTGACTGCCGCAGACACGTCCATGATGGTGTGACTGCCGCAGACACGTCCATGATGGTGTGACCGCCGCAGACACGTCCATGATGGTGTGACTGCCGCAGACACGTCCATGATGGTGTGACTGCCGCAGACACGCCCATGATGGTGTGACCGCCGCAGACACGTCCATGATGGTGTGACTGCCGCAGACACGTCCATGATGGTGTGACCGCCGCAGACACGTCCATGATGGTGTGACTGCCGCAGACACGTCCATGATGGTGTGACCGCCGCAGACACGTCCATGATGGTGTGACCGCCGCAGACACGTCCATGATGGTGTGACTGCCGCAGACACGCCCATGATGGTGTGACCGCCGCAGACACGTCCATGATGGTGTGACCGCCGCAGACACGCCCATGATGGTGTGACCGCCGCAGACACGCCCATGATGGTGTGACCGCCGCAGACACGTCCATGATGGTGTGACTGCCGCAGACACGTCCATGATGGTGTGACCGCCGCAGACACGCCCATGATGGTGTGACCGCCGCAGACACGCCCATGATGGTGTGACCGCCGCAGACACGTCCATGATGGTGTGACCGCCGCAGACACGTCCATGATGGTGTGACCGCCGCAGACACGTCCATGATGGTGTGACTGCCGCAGACACGTCCATGATGGTGTGACCGCCGCAGACACGCCCATGATGGTGTGACCGCCGCAGACACGCCCATGATGGTGTGACCGCCGCAGACACGTCCATGATGGTGTGACCGCCGCAGACACGTCCATGATGGTGTGACTGCCGCAGACACGTCCATGATGGTGTGACCGCCGCAGACACGTCCATGATGGTGTGACTGCCGCAGACACGCCCATGATGGTGTGACTGCCGCAGACACGTCCATGATGGTGTGACTGCCGCAGACACGTCCATGATGGTGTGACCGCCGCAGACACGCCCATGATGGTGTGACTGCCGCAGACACGCCCATGATGGTGTGACCGCCGCAGACACGCCCATGATGGTGTGACTGCCGCAGACACGTCCATGATGGTGTGACCGCCGCAGACACGTCCATGATGGTGTGACTGCCGCAGACACGTCCATGATGGTGTGACCGCCGCAGACACGCCCATGATGGTGTGACCGCCGTAGACACGCCCATGATGGTGTGACCGCCGTAGACACGCCCATGATGGTGTGACCGCCGCAGACACGCCCATGATGGTGTGACCGCCGCAGACACGTCCATGATGGTGTGACCGCCGCAGACACGTCCATGATGGTGTGACCGCCGCAGACACGTCCATGATGGTGTGACCGCCGCAGACACGTCCATGATGGTGTGACCGCCGCAGACACGTCCATGATGGTGTGACCGCCGCAGACACGTCCATGATGGTGTGACCGCCGCAGACACGTCCATGATGGTGTGACCGCCGCAGACACGTCCATGATGGTGTGACCGCCGCAGACACGCCCATGATGGTGTGACCGCCGCAGACACGCCCATGATGGTGTGACCGCCGCAGACACGTCCATGATGGTGTGACCGCCGCAGACACGTCCATGATGGTGTGACTGCCGCAGACACGTCCATGATGGTGTGACTGCCGCAGACACGTCCATGATGGTGTGACCGCCGCAGACACGTCCATGATGGTGTGACCGCCGCAGACACGTCCATGATGGTGTGACCGCCGCAGACACGCCCATGATGGTGTGACCGCCGCAGACACGCCCATGATGGTGTGACCGCCGCAGACACGCCCATGATGGTGTGACCGCCGCAGACACGCCCATGATGGTGTGACTGCCGCAGACACGCCCATGATGGTGTGACCGCCGCAGACACGCCCATGATGGTGTGACCGCCGCAGACACGCCCATGATGGTGTGACCGCCGCAGACACGCCCATGATGGTGTGACCGCCGCAGACACGCCCATGATGGTGTGACCGCCGCAGACACGCCCATGATGGTGTGACCGCCGCAGACACGCCCATGATGGTGTGACCGCCGCAGACACGTCCATGATGGTGTGACCGCCGCAGACACGTCCATGATGGTGTGACTGCCGCAGACACGCCCATGATGGTGTGACCGCCGCAGACACGCCCATGATGGTGTGACCGCCGCAGACACGCCCATGATGGTGTGACCGCCGCAGACACGTCCATGATGGTGTGACCGCCGCAGACACGCCCATGATGGTGTGACCGCCGCAGACACGCCCATGATGGTGTGACCGCCGTAGACACGCCCATGATGGTGTGACCGCCGCAGACACGTCCATGATGGTGTGACTGCCGCAGACACGTCCATGATGGTGTGACCGCCGCAGACACGTCCATGATGGTGTGACCGCCGCAGACACGTCCATGATGGTGTGACCGCCGCAGACACGTCCATGATGGTGTGACTGCCGCAGACACGTCCATGATGGTGTGACCGCCGCAGACACGTCCATGATGGTGTGACCGCCGCAGACACGTCCATGATGGTGTGACTGCCGCAGACACGTCCATGATGGTGTGACCGCCGCAGACACGTCCATGATGGTGTGACCGCCGCAGACACGTCCATGATGGTGTGACCGCCGCAGACACGCCCATGATGGTGTGACCGCCGCAGACACGTCCATGATGGTGTGACCGCCGCAGACACGCCCATGATGGTGTGACCGCCGCAGACACGCCCATGATGGTGTGACCGCCGCAGACACGCCCATGATGGTGTGACCGCCGCAGACACGCCCATGATGGTGTGACTGCCGCAGACACGTCCATGATGGTGTGACTGCCGCAGACACGTCCATGATGGTGTGACTGCCGCAGACACGTCCATGATGGTGTGACCGCCGCAGACACGTCCATGATGGTGTGACTGCCGCAGACACGCCCATGATGGTGTGACTGCCGCAGACACGCCCATGATGGTGTGACTGCCGCAGACACGCCCATGATGGTGTGACTGCCGCAGACACGTCCATGATGGTGTGACCGCCGCAGACACGTCCATGATGGTGTGACTGCCGCAGACACGCCCATGATGGTGTGACCGCCGCAGACACGTCCATGATGGTGTGACCGCCGCAGACACGCCCATGATGGTGTGACCGCCGCAGACACGTCCATGAGGGTGTGACCGCCGCAGACACGTCCATGATGGTGTGACCGCCGCAGACACGTCCATGATGGTGTGACGCCGCAGACACGTCCATGATGGTGTGACTGCCGCAGACACGTCCATGATGGTGTGACTGCCGCAGACACGTCCATGATGGTGTGACTGCCGCAGACACGTCCATGATGGTGTGACTGCCGCAGACACGTCCATGATGGTGTGACTGCCGCAGACACGTCCATGATGGTGTGACCGCCGCAGACACGTCCATGATGGTGTGACCGCCGCAGACACGTCCATGATGGTGTGACCGCCGCAGACACGTCCATGATGGTGTGACCGCCGCAGACACGTCCATGATGGTGTGACCGCCGCAGACACGTCCATGATGGTGTGACCGCCGCAGACAAGTCCATGATGGTGTGACTGCCGCAGACACGCCCATGATGGTGTGACTGCCGCAGACACGTCCATGATGGTGTGACCGCCGCAGACACGTCCATGATGGTGTGACCGCCGCAGACACGTCCATGATGGTGTGACCGCCGCAGACACGTCCATGATGGTGTGACCGCCGCAGACACGCCCATGATGGTGTGACCGCCGCAGACACGTCCATGATGGTGTGACCGCCGCAGACACGCCCATGATGGTGTGACCGCCGCAGACACGCCCATGATGGTGTGACCGCCGCAGACACGCCCATGATGGTGTGACCGCCGCAGACACGTCCATGATGGTGTGACCGCCGCAGACACGCCCATGATGGTGTGACCGCCGCAGACACGCCCATGATGGTGTGACCGCCGCAGACACGCCCATGATGGTGTGACCGCCGCAGACACGCCCATGATGGTGTGACCGCCGCAGACACGTCCATGATGGTGTGACTGCCGCAGACACGCCCATGATGGTGTGACCGCCGCAGACACGCCCATGATGGTGTGACCGCCGCAGACACGCCCATGATGGTGTGACCGCCGCAGACACGTCCATGATGGTGTGACCGCCGCAGACACGTCCATGATGGTGTGACCGCCGCAGACACGTCCATGATGGTGTGACCGCCGCAGACACGTCCATGATGGTGTGACCGCCGCAGACACGCCCATGATGGTGTGACCGCCGCAGACACGCCCATGATGGTGTGACTGCCGCAGACACGTCCATGATGGTGTGACCGCCGCAGACACGTCCATGATGGTGTGACTGCCGCAGACACGTCCATGATGGTGTGACCGCCGCAGACACGTCCATGATGGTGTGACTGCCGCAGACACGTCCATGATGGTGTGACTGCCGCAGACACGTCCATGATGGTGTGACCGCCGCAGACACGTCCATGATGGTGTGACCGCCGCAGACACGTCCATGATGGTGTGACTGCCGCAGACACGTCCATGATGGTGTGACCGCCGCAGACACGCCCAGGATGGTGTGTGCCGCAGACACGTCCATGATGGTGTGACCGCCGCAGACACGTCCATGATGGTGTGACTGCCGCAGACACGTCCATGATGGTGTGACCGCCGCAGACACGCCCATGATGGTGTGACCGCCGTAGACACGCCCATGATGGTGTGACCGCCGTAGACACGCCCATGATGGTGTGACCGCCGCAGACACGCCCATGATGGTGTGACCGCCGCAGACACGTCCATGATGGTGTGACCGCCGCAGACACGTCCATGATGGTGTGACCGCCGCAGACACGTCCATGATGGTGTGACCGCCGCAGACACGCCCATGATGGTGTGACCGCCGCAGACACGTCCATGATGGTGTGACCGCCGCAGACACGTCCATGATGGTGTGACCGCCGCAGACACGTCCATGATGGTGTGACCGCCGCAGACACGTCCATGATGGTGTGACCGCCGCAGACACGCCCATGATGGTGTGACCGCCGCAGACACGCCCATGATGGTGTGACCGCCGCAGACACGCCCATGATGGTGTGTGACACGCCCATGATGGTGTGACCGCCGCAGACACGTCCATGATGGTGTGACTGCCGCAGACACGTCCATGATGGTGTGACTGCCGCAGACACGCCCATGATGGTGTGACCGCCGCAGACACGCCCATGATGGTGTGACCGCCGCAGACACGCCCATGATGGTGTGACCGCCGCAGACACGCCCATGATGGTGTGACTGCCGCAGACACGCCCATGATGGTGTGACCGCCGCAGACACGCCCATGATGGTGTGACCGCCGCAGACACGCCCATGATGGTGTGACCGCCGCAGACACGTCCATGATGGTGTGACTGCCGCAGACACGCCCATGATGGTGTGACCGCCGCAGACACGCCCATGATGGTGTGACCGCCGCAGACACGCCCATGATGGTGTGACCGCCGCAGACACGTCCATGATGGTGTGACCGCCGCAGACACGTCCATGATGGTGTGACCGCCGCAGACACGCCCATGATGGTGTGACCGCCGCAGACACGTCCATGATGGTGTGACTGCCGCAGACACGTCCATGATGGTGTGACCGCCGCAGACACGTCCATGATGGTGTGACCGCCGCAGACACGTCCATGATGGTGTGACCGCCGCAGACACGTCCATGATGGTGTGACCGCCGCAGACACGTCCATGATGGTGTGACCGCCGCAGACACGCCCATGATGGTGTGACCGCCGCAGACACGTCCATGATGGTGTGACCGCCGCAGACACGTCCATGATGGTGTGACTGCCGCAGACACGTCCATGATGGTGTGACCGCCGCAGACACGCCCATGATGGTGTGACCGCCGTAGACACGCCCATGATGGTGTGACCGCCGCAGACACGTCCATGATGGTGTGACCGCCGCAGACACGTCCATGATGGTGTGACCGCCGCAGACACGTCCATGATGGTGTGACTGCCGCAGACACGTCCATGATGGTGTGACCGCCGCAGACACGTCCATGATGGTGTGACCGCCGCAGACACGTCCATGATGGTGTGACCGCCGCAGACACGTCCATGATGGTGTGACTGCCGCAGACACGTCCATGATGGTGTGACCGCCGCAGACACGTCCATGATGGTGTGACCGCCGCAGACACGTCCATGATGGTGTGACCGCCGCAGACACGTCCATGATGGTGTGACCGCCGCAGACACGTCCATGATGGTGTGACCGCCGCAGACACGTCCATGATGGTGTGACCGCCGCAGACACGTCCATGATGGTGTGACCGCCGCAGACACGTCCATGATGGTGTGACTGCCGCAGACACGTCCATGATGGTGTGACCGCCGCAGACACGTCCATGATGGTGTGACCGCCGCAGACACGTCCATGATGGTGTGACCGCCGCAGACACGTCCATGATGGTGTGACTGCCGCAGACACGTCCATGATGGTGTGACCGCCGCAGACACGTCCATGATGGTGTGACTGCCGCAGACACGTCCATGATGGTGTGACCGCCGCAGACACGTCCATGATGGTGTGACTGCCGCAGACACCATGATGGTGTGACCGCCGCAGACACGTCCATGATGGTGTGTGCCGCAGACACGCCCATGATGGTGTGACCGCCGCAGACACGTCCATGATGGTGTGACCGCCGCAGACACGTCCATGATGGTGTGACTGCCGCAGACACGTCCATGATGGTGTGACTGCCGCAGACACGTCCATGATGGTGTGACTGCCGCAGACACGTCCATGATGGTGTGACCGCCGCAGACACGTCCATGATGGTGTGACTGCCGCAGACACGTCCATGATGGTGTGACTGCCGCAGACACGTCCATGATGGTGTGACTGCCGCAGACACGTCCATGATGGTGTGACCGCCGCAGACACGTCCATGATGGTGTGACCGCCGCAGACACGCCCATGATGGTGTGACCGCCGCAGACACGTCCATGATGGTGTGACCGCCGCAGACACGCCCATGATGGTGTGACCGCCGCAGACACGTCCATGATGGTGTGACTGCCGCAGACACGTCCATGATGGTGTGACTGCCGCAGACACGTCCATGATGGTGTGACTGCCGCAGACACGTCCATGATGGTGTGACTGCCGCAGACACGTCCATGATGGTGTGACTGCCGCAGACACGTCCATGATGGTGTGACTGCCGCAGACACGTCCATGATGGTGTGACTGCCGCAGACACGTCCATGATGGTGTGACCGCCGCAGACACGTCCATGATGGTGTGACCGCCGCAGACACGTCCATGATGGTGTGACCGCCGCAGACACGTCCATGATGGTGTGACCGCCGCAGACACGTCCATGATGGTGTGACTGCCGCAGACACGTCCATGATGGTGTGACCGCCGCAGACACGTCCATGATGGTGTGACCGCCGCAGACACGTCCATGATGGTGTGACCGCCGCAGACACGTCCATGATGGTGTGACCGCCGCAGACACGCCCATGATGGTGTGACCGCCGCAGACACGCCCATGATGGTGTGACCGCCGTAGACACGTCCATGATGGTGTGACCGCCGCAGACACGTCCATGATGGTGTGACCGCCGCAGACACGCCCATGATGGTGTGACCGCCGCAGACACGTCCATGATGGTGTGACCGCCGCAGACACGTCCATGATGGTGTGACCGCCGCAGACACGTCCATGATGGTGTGACCGCCGCAGACACGTCCATGATGGTGTGACCGCCGCAGACACGCCCATGATGGTGTGACCGCCGCAGACACGTCCATGATGGTGTGACTGCCGCAGACACGTCCATGATGGTGTGACCGCCGCAGACACGTCCATGATGGTGTGACTGCCGCAGACACGCCCATGATGGTGTGACCGCCGCAGACACGCCCATGATGGTGTGACCGCCGCAGACACGTCCATGATGGTGTGACCGCCGCAGACACGCCCATGATGGTGTGACCGCCGCAGACACGCCCATGATGGTGTGACCGCCGTAGACACGCCCATGATGGTGTGACCGCCGCAGACACGTCCATGATGGTGTGACTGCCGCAGACACGTCCATGATGGTGTGACCGCCGCAGACACGTCCATGATGGTGTGACTGCCGCAGACACGTCCATGATGGTGTGACCGCCGCAGACACGTCCATGATGGTGTGACTGCCGCAGACACGTCCATGATGGTGTGACCGCCGCAGACACGCCCATGATGGTGTGACCGCCGCAGACACGCCCATGATGGTGTGACTGCCGCAGACACGCCCATGATGGTGTGACCGCCGCAGACACGTCCATGATGGTGTGACTGCCGCAGACACGTCCATGATGGTGTGACCGCCGCAGACACGTCCATGATGGTGTGACTGCCGCAGACACGTCCATGATGGTGTGACTGCCGCAGACACGTCCATGATGGTGTGACCGCCGCAGACACGTCCATGATGGTGTGACCGCCGCAGACACGCCCATGATGGTGTGACTGCCGCAGACACGCCCATGATGGTGTGACCGCCGCAGACACGCCCATGATGGTGTGACTGCCGCAGACACGTCCATGATGGTGTGACTGCCGCAGACACGTCCATGATGGTGTGACTGCCGCAGACACGTCCATGATGGTGTGACTGCCGCAGACACGTCCATGATGGTGTGACTGCCGCAGACACGCCCATGATGGTGTGACCGCCGCAGACACGTCCATGATGGTGTGACCGCCGCAGACACGCCCATGATGGTGTGACCGCCGCAGACACGTCCATGATGGTGTGACCGCCGCAGACACGTCCATGATGGTGTGACTGCCGCAGACACGTCCATGATGGTGTGACCGCCGCAGACACGCCCATGATGGTGTGACCGCCGCAGACACGTCCATGATGGTGTGACCGCCGCAGACACGTCCATGATGGTGTGACCGCCGCAGACACGTCCATGATGGTGTGACCGCCGCAGACACGTCCATGATGGTGTGACCGCCGCAGACACGTCCATGATGGTGTGACCGCCGCAGACACGCCCATGATGGTGTGACCGCCGCAGACACGCCCATGATGGTGTGACTGCCGCAGACACGCCCATGATGGTGTGACTGCCGCAGACACGTCCATGATGGTGTGACTGCCGCAGACACGTCCATGATGGTGTGACTGCCGCAGACACGCCCATGATGGTGTGACCGCCGCAGACACGCCCATGATGGTGTGACCGCCGCAGACACGCCCATGATGGTGTGACCGCCGCAGACACGCCCATGATGGTGTGACCGCCGCAGACACGCCCATGATGGTGTGACCGCCGTAGACACGCCCATGATGGTGTGACCGCCGCAGACACGCCCATGATGGTGTGACTGCCGCAGACACGTCCATGATGGTGTGACTGCCGCAGACACGCCCATGATGGTGTGACCGCCGCAGACACGCCCATGATGGTGTGACCGCCGCAGACACGCCCATGATGGTGTGACCGCCGCAGACACGTCCATGATGGTGTGACCGCCGCAGACACGTCCATGATGGTGTGACTGCCGCAGACACGCCCATGATGGTGTGACCGCCGCAGACACGTCCATGATGGTGTGACTGCCGCAGACACGCCCATGATGGTGTGACCGCCGCAGACACGTCCATGATGGTGTGACTGCCGCAGACACGTCCATGATGGTGTGACTGCCGCAGACACGCCCATGATGGTGTGACCGCCGCAGACACGTCCATGATGGTGTGACCGCCGCAGACACGTCCATGATGGTGTGACTGCCGCAGACACGTCCATGATGGTGTGACCGCCGCAGACACGTCCATGATGGTGTGACTGCCGCAGACACGTCCATGATGGTGTGACCGCCGCAGACACGTCCATGATGGTGTGACTGCCGCAGACACGCCCATGATGGTGTGACCGCCGCAGACACGTCCATGATGGTGTGACTGCCGCAGACACGCCCATGATGGTGTGACTGCCGCAGACACGTCCATGATGGTGTGACTGCCGCAGACACGTCCATGATGGTGTGACTGCCGCAGACACGTCCATGATGGTGTGACCGCCGCAGACACGTCCATGATGGTGTGACCGCCGCAGACACGTCCATGATGGTGTGACCGCCGCAGACACGTCCATGATGGTGTGACTGCCGCAGACACGCCCATGATGGTGTGACTGCCGCAGACACGTCCATGATGGTGTGACCGCCGCAGACACGTCCATGATGGTGTGACCGCCGCAGACACGTCCATGATGGTGTGACTGCCGCAGACACGTCCATGATGGTGTGACTGCCGCAGACACGTCCATGATGGTGTGACCGCCGCAGACACGTCCATGATGGTGTGACCGCCGCAGACACGTCCATGATGGTGTGACCGCCGCAGACACGTCCATGATGGTGTGACCGCCGCAGACACGTCCATGATGGTGTGACCGCCGCAGACACGTCCATGATGGTGTGACTGCCGCAGACACGTCCATGATGGTGTGACCGCCGCAGACACGTCCATGATGGTGTGACCGCCGCAGACACGTCCATGATGGTGTGACTGCCGCAGACACGTCCATGATGGTGTGACCGCCGCAGACACGTCCATGATGGTGTGACCGCCGCAGACACGTCCATGATGGTGTGACCGCCGCAGACACGTCCATGATGGTGTGACCGCCGCAGACACGCCCATGATGGTGTGACTGCCGCAGACACGTCCATGATGGTGTGACTGCCGCAGACACGTCCATGATGGTGTGACCGCCGCAGACACGTCCATGATGGTGTGACTGCCGCAGACACGTCCATGATGGTGTGACTGCCGCAGACACGTCCATGATGGTGTGACCGCCGCAGACACGTCCATGATGGTGTGACCGCCGCAGACACGCCCATGATGGTGTGACCGCCGCAGACACGCCCATGATGGTGTGACCGCCGCAGACACGTCCATGATGGTGTGACCGCCGCAGACACGTCCATGATGGTGTGACCGCCGCAGACACGCCCATGATGGTGTGACCGCCGCAGACACGCCCATGATGGTGTGACCGCCGCAGACACGCCCATGATGGTGTGACCGCCGTAGACACGCCCATGATGGTGTGACCGCCGCAGACACGCCCATGATGGTGTGACTGCCGCAGACACGTCCATGATGGTGTGACCGCCGCAGACACGCCCATGATGGTGTGACCGCCGCAGACACGTCCATGATGGTGTGACCGCCGCAGACACGCCCATGATGGTGTGACTGCCGCAGACACGTCCATGATGGTGTGACCGCCGCAGACACGTCCATGATGGTGTGACCGCCGCAGACACGTCCATGATGGTGTGACCGCCGCAGACACGCCCATGATGGTGTGACCGCCGCAGACACGCCCATGATGGTGTGACCGCCGCAGACACGTCCATGATGGTGTGACCGCCGCAGACACGTCCATGATGGTGTGACTGCCGCAGACACGTCCATGATGGTGTGACCGCCGCAGACACGCCCATGATGGTGTGACTGCCGTAGACACGTCCATGATGGTGTGACCGCCGTAGACACGCCCATGATGGTGTGACCGCCGCAGACACGTCCATGATGGTGTGACTGCCGCAGACACGCCCATGATGGTGTGACCGCCGCAGACACGCCCATGATGGTGTGACCGCCGCAGACACGCCCATGATGGTGTGACCGCCGCAGACACGTCCATGATGGTGTGACCGCCGCAGACACGTCCATGATGGTGTGACCGCCGCAGACACGTCCATGATGGTGTGACCGCCGCAGACACGTCCATGATGGTGTGACCGCCGCAGACACGCCCATGATGGTGTGACCGCCGCAGACACGTCCATGATGGTGTGACCGCCGCAGACACGCGTCCATGATGGTGTGCCCGCCGCCGACCCGCCCATGATGGTGTGACCGCCGCAGACACGTCCATGATGGTGTGACCGCCGCAGACACGTCCATGATGGTGTGACCGCCGCAGACACGTCCATGATGGTGTGACCGCCGCAGACACGTCCATGATGGTGTGACCGCCGCAGACACGTCCATGATGGTGTGACCGCCGCAGACACGTCCATGATGGTGTGACCGCCGCAGACACGTCCATGATGGTGTGACCGCCGCAGACACGCCCATGATGGTGTGACCGCCGCAGACACGCCCATGATGGTGTGACCGCCGCAGACACGTCCATGATGGTGTGACCGCCGCAGACACGCCCATGATGGTGTGACCGCCGCAGACACGTCCATGATGGTGTGACCGCCGTAGACACGTCCATGATGGTGTGACCGCCGCAGACACGTCCATGATGGTGTGACCGCCGCAGACACGTCCATGATGGTGTGACCGCCGCAGACACGTCCATGATGGTGTGACCGCCGCAGACACGTCCATGATGGTGTGACTGCCGCAGACACGCCCATGATGGTGTGACCGCCGCAGACACGTCCATGATGGTGTGACCGCCGCAGACACGTCCATGATGGTGTGACCGCCGCAGACACGTCCATGATGGTGTGACTGCCGCAGACACGTCCATGATGGTGTGACTGCCGCAGACACGCCCATGATGGTGTGACTGCCGCAGACACGCCCATGATGGTGTGACCGCCGCAGACACGCCCATGATGGTGTGACTGCCGCAGACACGCCCATGATGGTGTGACTGCCGCAGACACGTCCATGATGGTGTGACTGCCGCAGACACGTCCATGATGGTGTGACCGCCGCAGACACGCCCATGATGGTGTGACCGCCGCAGACACGTCCATGATGGTGTGACCGCCGCAGACACGTCCATGATGGTGTGACCGCCGCAGACACGTCCATGATGGTGTGACCGCCGCAGACACGTCCATGATGGTGTGACTGCCGCAGACACGTCCATGATGGTGTGACCGCCGCAGACACGTCCATGATGGTGTGACCGCCGTAGACACGTCCATGATGGTGTGACCGCCGCAGACACGTCCATGATGGTGTGACCGCCGCAGACACGTCCATGATGGTGTGACCGCCGCAGACACGTCCATGATGGTGTGACTGCCGCAGACACGTCCATGATGGTGTGACCGCCGCAGACACGTCCATGATGGTGTGACTGCCGCAGACACGTCCATGATGGTGTGACCGCCGCAGACACGTCCATGATGGTGTGACCGCCGCAGACACGTCCATGATGGTGTGACCGCCGCAGACACGTCCATGATGGTGTGACCGCCGCAGACACGTCCATGATGGTGTGACCGCCGCAGACACGCCCATGATGGTGTGACCGCCGCAGACACGTCCATGATGGTGTGACCGCCGCAGACACGCCCATGATGGTGTGACCGCCGCAGACACGTCCATGATGGTGTGACTGCCGCAGACACGCCCATGATGGTGTGACTGCCGCAGACACGTCCATGATGGTGTGACCGCCGCAGACAAGTCCATGATGGTGTGACTGCCGCAGACACGTCCATGATGGTGTGACCGCCGCAGACACGCCCATGATGGTGTGACTGCCGCAGACACGTCCATGATGGTGTGACCGCCGCAGACACCATGATGGTGTGCCGCAGACACATGATGGTGTGACTGCCGCAGACACGCCCATGATGGTGTGACCGCCGCAGACACGTCCATGATGATGATGGTGTGACTGCCGCAGACACGCCCATGATGGTGTGACACGCCGCAGACACGGCCATGATGGTGTGACTGCCGCAGACACGTCCATGATGGTGTGACTGCCGCAGACACGTCCATGATGGTGTGACTGCCGCAGACACGTCCATGATGGTGTGACTGCCGCAGACACGTCCATGATGGTGTGACTGCCGCAGACACGCCCATGATGGTGTGACTGCCGCAGACACGTCCATGATGGTGTGACTGCCGCAGACACGTCCATGATGGTGTGACCGCCGCAGACACGTCCATGATGGTGTGACTGCCGCAGACACGTCCATGATGGTGTGACTGCCGCAGACACGTCCATGATGGTGTGACCGCCGCAGACACGTCCATGATGGTGTGACTGCCGCAGACACGTCCATGATGGTGTGACCGCCGCAGACACGTCCATGATGGTGTGACCGCCGCAGACACGTCCATGATGGTGTGACTGCCGCAGACACGTCCATGATGGTGTGACCGCCGCAGACACGTCCATGATGGTGTGACCGCCGCAGACACGTCCATGATGGTGTGACCGCCGCAGACACGTCCATGATGGTGTGACCGCCGCAGACACGCCCATGATGGTGTGACTGCCGCAGACACGTCCATGATGGTGTGACCGCCGCAGACACGTCCATGATGGTGTGACCGCCGCAGACACGTCCATGATGGTGTGACTGCCGCAGACACGTCCATGATGGTGTGACTGCCGCAGACACGTCCATGATGGTGTGACTGCCGCAGACACGTCCATGATGGTGTGACTGCCGCAGACACGTCCATGATGGTGTGACTGCCGCAGACACGCCCATGATGGTGTGACTGCCGCAGACACGTCCATGATGGTGTGACTGCCGCAGACACGTCCATGATGGTGTGACTGCCGCAGACACGTCCATGATGGTGTGACCGCGGCAGACACGTCCATGATGGTGTGACTGCCGCAGACACGTCCATGATGGTGTGACCTGCCGCAGACACGTCCATGCTGGTGTGACCGCCTCAGACACGTCCATGATGGTGTGACTGCCGCAGACACGTCCATGATGGTGTGACCGCCGCAGACACGTCCATGATGGTGTGACCGCCGCAGACACGTCCATGATGGTGTGACCGCCGCAGACACGTCCATGATGGTGTGACCGCCGCAGACACGCCCATGATGGTGTGACCGCCGCAGACACGCCCATGATGGTGTGTCCATGATGGTGTGACCGCCGCAGACACGCCCCGGTGTGCCGCAGACACGTCCATGATGGTGTGACCTGCCGCAGACACGTCCATGATGGTGTGACTGCCGCAGACACGCCCATGATGGTGTGACCGCCGCAGACACGTCCATGATGGTGTGACCGCCGCAGACACGTCCATGATGGTGTGACCGCCGCAGACACGTCCATGATGGTGTGACTGCCGCAGACACGTCCATGATGGTGTGACCGCCGCAGACACGTCCATGATGGTGTGACTGCCGCAGACACGCCCATGATGGTGTGACTGCCGCAGACACGTCCATGATGGTGTGACCGCCGCAGACACGTCCATGATGGTGTGACCGCCGCAGACACGTCCATGATGGTGTGACCGCCGCAGACACGTCCATGATGGTGTGACTGCCGCAGACACGCCCATGATGGTGTGACTGCCGCAGACACGTCCATGATGGTGTGACTGCCGCAGACACGTCCATGATGGTGTGACTGCCGCAGACACGTCCATGATGGTGTGACTGCCGCAGACACGTCCATGATGGTGTGACTGCCGCAGACACGTCCATGATGGTGTGACTGCCGCAGACACGTCCATGATGGTGTGACCGCCGCAGACACGTCCATGATGGTGTGACCGCCGCAGACACGTCCATGATGGTGTGACTGCCGCAGACACGTCCATGATGGTGTGACCGCCGCAGACACGTCCATGATGGTGTGACCGCCGCAGACACGTCCATGATGGTGTGACTGCCGCAGACACGTCCATGATGGTGTGACCGCCGCAGACACGTCCATGATGGTGTGACTGCCGCAGACACGTCCATGATGGTGTGACCGCCGCAGACACGTCCATGATGGTGTGACTGCCGCAGACACGTCCATGATGGTGTGACCGCCGCAGACACGTCCATGATGGTGTGACTGCCGCAGACACGTCCATGATGGTGTGACCGCCGCAGACACGTCCATGATGGTGTGACTGCCGCAGACACGTCCATGATGGTGTGACTGCCGCAGACACGTCCATGATGGTGTGACTGCCGCAGACACGTCCATGATGGTGTGACTGCCGCAGACACGTCCATGATGGTGTGACCGCCGCAGACACGTCCATGATGGTGTGACTGCCGCAGACACGTCCATGATGGTGTGACCGCCGCAGACACGTCCATGATGGTGTGACCGCCGCAGACACGTCCATGATGGTGTGACCGCCGCAGACACGTCCATGATGGTGTGACTGCCGCAGACACGTCCATGATGGTGTGACCGCCGCAGACACGCCCATGATGGTGTGACCGCCGCAGACACGTCCATGATGGTGTGACTGCCGCAGACACGCCCATGATGGTGTGACCGCCGCAGACACGTCCATGATGGTGTGACTGCCGCAGACACGTCCATGATGGTGTGACCGCCGCAGACACGTCCATGATGGTGTGACTGCCGCAGACACGTCCATGATGGTGTGACTGCCGCAGACACGTCCATGATGGTGTGACTGCCGCAGACACGTCCATGATGGTGTGACTGCCGCAGACACGTCCATGATGGTGTGACTGCCGCAGACACGTCCATGATGGTGTGACTGCCGCAGACACGTCCATGATGGTGTGACTGCCGCAGACACGTCCATGATGGTGTGACTGCCGCAGACACGTCCATGATGGTGTGACTGCCGCAGACACGTCCATGATGGTGTGACTGCCGCAGACACGTCCATGATGGTGTGACTGCCGCAGACAAGTCCATGATGGTGTGACTGCCGCAGACACGTCCATGATGGTGTGACTGCCGCAGACACGTCCATGATGGTGTGACTGCCGCAGACACGTCCATGATGGTGTGACTGCCGCAGACACGTCCATGATGGTGTGACTGCCGCAGCCGCAGACACGTCCATGATGGTGTGACTGCCGCAGACACGTCCATGATGGTGTGACCGCCGCAGACACGTCCATGATGGTGTGACCGCCGCAGACACGTCCATGATGGTGTGACTGCCGCAGACAAGTCCATGATGGTGTGACTGCCGCAGACACGTCCATGATGGTGTGACTGCCGCAGACAAGTCCATGATGGTGTGACTGCCGCAGACACGCCCATGATGGTGTGACTGCCGCAGACACGTCCATGATGGTGTGACTGCCGCAGACACGTCCATGATGGTGTGACCGCCGCAGACACGTCCATGATGGTGTGACTGCCGCAGACACGTCCATGATGGTGTGACTGCCGCAGACACGTCCATGATGGTGTGACTGCCGCAGACACGTCCATGATGGTGTGACCGCCGCAGACACGTCCATGATGGTGTGACCGCCGCAGACACGTCCATGATGGTGTGACCGCCGCAGACACGTCCATGATGGTGTGACCGCCGCAGACACGTCCATGATGGTGTGACCGCCGCAGACACGTCCATGATGGTGTGACCGCCGCAGACACGTCCATGATGGTGTGACCGCCGCAGACACGTCCATGATGGTGTGACTGCCGCAGACACGTCCATGATGGTGTGACCGCCGCAGACACGTCCATGATGGTGTGACCGCCGCAGACACGTCCATGATGGTGTGACCGCCGCAGACACGTCCATGATGGTGTGACCGCCGCAGACACGTCCATGATGGTGTGACCGCCGCAGACACGTCCATGATGGTGTGACCGCCGCAGACACGTCCATGATGGTGTGACTGCCGCAGACACGTCCATGATGGTGTGACCGCCGCAGACACGTCCATGATGGTGTGACCGCCGCAGACACGTCCATGATGGTGTGACGTCCATGATGGTGTGACTGCCGCAGACACGTCCATGATGGTGACTGCCGCAGACCGCCGCAGACACGTCCATGATTGTGTGACCGCCGCAGACACGTCCATGATGGTGTGACTGCCGCAGACACGTCCATGATGGTGTGACCGCCGCAGACACGTCCATGATGGTGTGACCGCCGCAGACACGTCCATGATGGTGTGACCGCCGCAGACACGTCCATGATGGTGTGACCGCCGCAGACACGTCCATGATGGTGTGACCGCCGCAGACACGTCCATGATGGTGTGACCGCCGCAGACACGTCCATGATGGTGTGACCGCCGCAGACACGCCCATGATGGTGTGACTGCCGCAGACACGTCCATGATGGTGTGACCGCCGCAGACACGTCCATGATGGTGTGACCGCCGCAGACACGTCCATGATGGTGTGACCGCCGCAGACAAGTCCATGATGGTGTGACCGCCGCAGACAAGTCCATGATGGTGTGACTGCCGCAGACACGTCCATGATGGTGTGACCGCCGCAGACACGTCCATGATGGTGTGACCGCCGCAGACACGTCCATGATGGTGTGACCGCCGTAGACACGTCCATGATGGTGTGACCGCCGTAGACACGTCCATGATGGTGTGACTGCCGCAGACACGTCCATGATGGTGTGACCGCCGTAGACACGTCCATGATGGTGTGACTGCCGCAGACACGTCCATGATGGTGTGACCGCCGCAGACACGTCCATCCCTACACCTACTACACCTCAACTATAATAATATAATAATAATCTTTATTTCTACAAGTACATGTACAAGGTATACAGTCCTAGCTGACATCACTGACATACTACAAGTACATGTACAAGGTATACAGTCCTAGCTGACATCACTGACATACTACAAGTACATGTACAAGGTATACAGTCCTAGCTGACATCACTGACATACTACAAGTACATGTACAAGGTATACAGTCCTAGCTGACATCACTGACATACTACAAGTACATGTACAAGGTATACAGTCCTAGCTGACATCACTGACATACTACAAGTACATGTACAAGGTATACAGTCCTAGCTGACATCACTGACATACTACAAGTACATGTACAAGGTATACAGTCCTAGCTGACATCACTGACATACTACAAGTACATGTACAAGGTATACAGTCCTAGCTGACATCACTGACATACTACAAGTACATGTACAAGGTATACAGTCCTAGCTGACATCACTGACATACTACAAGTACATGTACAAGGTATACAGTCCTAGCTGACATCACTGACATACTACAAGTACATGTACAAGGTATACAGTCCTAGCTGACATCACTGACATACTACAAGTACATGTACAAGGTATACAGTCCTAGCTGACATCACTGACATACTACAAGTACATGTACAAGGTATACAGTCCTAGCTGACATCACTGACATACTACAAGTACATGTACAAGGTATACAGTCCTAGCTGACATCACTGACATACTACAAGTACATGTACAAGGTATACAGTCCTAGCTGACATCACTGACATACTACAAGTACATGTACAAGGTATACAGTCCTAGCTGACATCACTGACATACTACAAGTACATGTACAAGGTATACAGTCCTAGCTGACATCACTGACATACTACAAGTACATGTACAAGGTATACAGTCCTAGCTGACATCACTGACATACTACAAGTACATGTACAAGGTATACAGTCCTAGCTGACATCACTGACATACTACAAGTACATGTACAAGGTATACAGTCCTAGCTGACATCACTGACATACTACAAGTACATGTACAAGGTATACAGTCCTAGCTGACATCACTGACATACTACAAGTACATGTACAAGGTATACAGTCCTAGCTGACATCACTGACATACTACAAGTACATGTACATCAGGTATACAGTACAGTCCTAGCTGACATCACTGACATACTACAAGTACATGTACAAGGTATACAGTCCTAGCTGACATCACTGACATACTACAAGTACATGTACAAGGTATACAGTCCTAGCTGACATCACTGACATACTACAAGTACATGTACAAGGTATACAGTCCTAGCTGACATCACTGACATACTACAAGTACATGTACAAGGTATACAGTCCTAGCTGACATCACTGACATACTACAAGTACATGTACAAGGTATACAGTCCTAGCTGACATCACTGACATACTACAAGTACATGTACAAGGTATACAGTCCTAGCTGACATCACTGACATACTACAAGTACATGTACAAGGTATACAGTCCTAGCTGACATCACTGACATACTACAAGTACATGTACAAGGTATACAGTACCTAGCTGACATCACTGACATACTACAAGTACATGTACAAGGTATACAGTCCTAGCTGACATCACTGACATACTACAAGTACATGTACAAGGTATACAGTCCTAGCTGACATCACTGACATACTACAAGTACATGTACAAGGTATACAGTCCTAGCTGACATCACTGACATACTACAAGTACATGTACAAGGTATACAGTCCTAGCTGACATCACTGACATACTACAAGTACATGTACAAGGTATACAGTCCTAGCTGACATCACTGACATACTACAAGTACATGTACAAGGTATACAGTCCTAGCTGACATCACTGACATACTACAAGTACATGTACAAGGTATACAGTCCTAGCTGACATCACTGACATACTACAAGTACATGTACAAGGTATACAGTCCTAGCTGACATCACTGACATACTACAAGTACATGTACAAGGTATACAGTCCTAGCTGACATCACTGACATACTACAAGTACATGTACAAGGTATACAGTCCTAGCTGACATCACTGACATACTACAAGTACATGTACAAGGTATACAGTCCTAGCTGACATCACTGACATACTACAAGTACATGTACAAGGTATACAGTCCTAGCTGACATCACTGACATACTACAAGTACATGTACAAGGTATACAGTCCTAGCTGACATCACTGACATACTACAAGTACATGTACAAGGTATACAGTCCTAGCTGACATCACTGACATACTACAAGTACATGTACAAGGTATACAGTCCTAGCTGACATCACTGACATACTACAAGTACATGTACAAGGTATACAGTCCTAGCTGACATCACTGACATACTACAAGTACATGTACAAGGTATACAGTCCTAGCTGACATCACTGACATACTACAAGTACATGTACAAGGTATACAGTCCTAGCTGACATCACTGACATACTACAAGTACATGTACAAGGTATACAGTCCTAGCTGACATCACTGACATACTACAAGTACATGTACAAGGTATACAGTCCTAGCTGACATCACTGACATACTACAAGTACATGTACAAGGTATACAGTCCTAGCTGACATCACTGACATACTACAAGTACATGTACAAGGTATACAGTCCTAGCTGACATCACTGACATACTACAAGTACATGTACAAGGTATACAGTCCTAGCTGACATCACTGACATACTACAAGTACATGTACAAGGTATACAGTCCTAGCTGACATCACTGACATACTACAAGTACATGTACAAGGTATACAGTCCTAGCTGACATCACTGACATACTACAAGTACATGTACAAGGTATACAGTCCTAGCTGACATCACTGACATACTACAAGTACATGTACAAGGTATACAGTCCTAGCTGACATCACTGACATACTACAAGTACATGTACAAGGTATACAGTCCTAGCTGACATCACTGACATACTACAAGTACATGTACAAGGTATACAGTCCTAGCTGACATCACTGACATACTACAAGTACATGTACAAGGTATACAGTCCTAGCTGACATCACTGACATACTACAAGTACATGTACAAGGTATACAGTCCTAGCTGACATCACTGACATACTACAAGTACATGTACAAGGTATACAGTCCTAGCTGACATCACTGACATACTACAAGTACATGTACAAGGTATACAGTCCTAGCTGACATCACTGACATACTACAAGTACATGTACAAGGTATACAGTCCTAGCTGACATCACTGACATACTACAAGTACATGTACAAGGTATACAGTCCTAGCTGACATCACTGACATACTACAAGTACATGTACAAGGTATACAGTCCTAGCTGACATCACTGACATACTACAAGTACATGTACAAGGTATACAGTCCTAGCTGACATCACTGACATACTACAAGTACATGTACAAGGTATACAGTCCTAGCTGACATCACTGACATACTACAAGTACATGTACAAGGTATACAGTCCTAGCTGACATCACTGACATACTACAAGTACATGTACAAGGTATACAGTCCTAGCTGACATCACTGACATACTACAAGTACATGTACAAGGTATACAGTCCTAGCTGACATCACTGACATACTACAAGTACATGTACAAGGTATACAGTCCTAGCTGACATCACTGACATACTACAAGTACATGTACAAGGTATACAGTCCTAGCTGACATCACTGACATACTACTATATAGAAAGCCGCTTGTTATGCAGAACATTTCGGGCAAATTAGGTCAGTTTTGTCCCGGGATGTGACCCACACCAGTCGACTAACTCCCAGGTACCTATTTTACTGATGGGTGAACAAGCACAGTAGGTATTTTAAGGAAACACGTCCTAATGTATCCATCCGTACCGGGGATCGATCCCCGGACACCAGCGTGTGAGGTGAGTGCGCTACCAGTAGAGCTACGGGACACCAAGGAGGCAAACATAAAATGAAGATACAGAAAGTTAAGAAGGGTAGTCGCTAGATGGTGCCGGAAGTGCTGGGCGGTGCCGGAAGTGCTGGGCGGTGCCGGAAGTGTCAGACAAAACATGAGGAAAGATAACAAGAAGCAGATCTTACGTCACTGAAGATACTCTCTTTTTTCTTCCTCATGTCTTCTTGTCTTCTTTCATCGTACACACACACACACACACACACACACACACACACACACATATGGGCGCCTAGCAAACCTCAGAACAGCATTCCGACATCTTAATAAGGAATCATTCAGGACCCTGTACACCGTGTATGTTAGGCCCATATTGGAGTATGCGGCACCAGTTTGGAACCCACACCTAGCCAAGCACGTGAAGAAACTAGAGAAAGTGCAAAGGTTTGCAACAAGACTAGTCCCAGAGCTAAGAGGTATGTCCTACGAGGAGAGGTTAAGGGAAATCAACCTGACGACACTGGAGGACAGGAGAGATAGGGGGGACATGATAACGACATACAAAATACTGAGAGGAATTGACAAGGTGGACAAAGACAGGATGTTCCAGAGATTGGACACAGTAACAAGGGGACACAGTTGGAAGCTGAAGACACAGATGAATCACAGGGATGTTAGGAAGTATTTCTTCAGCCACAGAGTAGTCAGTAAGTGGAATAGTTTGGGAAGCGATGTAGTGGAGGCAGGATCCATACATAGCTTTAAGCAGAGGTATGATAAAGTTCACGGCTCAGGGAGAGTGACCTAGTAGCGATCAGTGAAGAGGCGGGGCCAGGAGCTCGGACTCGACCCCCGCAACCTCAACTAGGTGAGTACACACACACACCAAGTGGCAGACGTTACATCTATAGGTACAAAGTACGCTCTCTCTCTCTCTCTCTCTCACTCTCTCTCTCTCTCTCTCTCTCTCTCTCACTCACACACACAATTGTGACCTAACTTTCTTCAGTTTAGCTTTACAGTCTTGCAGTTGTTTCATGTCCTCAAAACTTTTGTTAACATTTCCATAGTTGTTGCGTCTGTTGTTCTGGCTTTGTTGGTGTGTGTGTGTGTGTGTGTGTGTGTGTGTGTGTGTGTGTGTGTGTGTGTGTGTGTGTGTGTGTGTGTGTGTGTGTGTGTGTGTGTGTGTGTGTGTGTGTGTGTGTGTGTGTGTGTGTGTGTGTGTACTCACCTAATTGTGGTTTCAGGGGTCGAGACTCAGCTCCTGGCCCCGACTCTTCACTGAGTGCTACTAGGTCCTCTCTCTCCCTGATCCATAAGCTTTATCATACCCCATCTTAAAGCTGTGTATAGTTCCTGCCTCCACTACCTTACTTGCTAGGCTATTCCACTTCCTGACTACTCTGTGACTGAAGAAATACTTCTAACATCCCTTTGACTCATCTGAGTCTTCAAATTCCAATTATGACCTCATGTTTCTGTGTCCCATCTCTGGAACATCCTGTCTCTGTTCACCTTGTCTATTCCACGCAGTATTTTGTATGTCGTTATCATGTTTCCTCTAAGCCTCCTGTCCTCCAGTGTCGTCAGGCCGATTTCACTTAAGCCTTCTTCACAGGACATTTCCCTGAGCTCTGGAACTAACCTTGTCGCAAACCTTTGCACTTTCTCTAATTGCTTGACGTGCTTGATCAGGTGTGGGTTCCAAACAGGTGCTGCGTACTCCAGTATGGGCCTAACGTACACGGTGTACAGTGTCTTGAACGATTCCTTACTGAGGTATCGGAACGCTATTCTCAGGTTTGCCAGGCGCCCATATGCTGCAGCAGTTATCTGGTTAATGTGTGCTTCCGGAGACGTGTTCGGTGTTATACTCACGCCAAGATCTTTCTCCTTGAGCGAGGTTTGCAGTCTTTGGCCACCTAGCCTATACTCTGTCTGCGGTCTTCTTTGCCCTTCTCCGATCTTCATGACTTTGCATTTGACAGGCTTGAATTCGAGAAGCCAGTTGCTGGACCATGTGCCCAGCCTGTCCAGGTCTCTTTGAAGTCCTGCCTGATCCTCATCTGATTTAATTCTCATTAACTTCACATCATCTGCGAACAGGAACACTTCTGAGTTTAACCCTTCCAACATGTCATTCACATATACCAGAAATAGCACTGGTCCTAGGACCGACCCCTGTGGGACCCCGCTTGTCATAGGTGTCCACTGTGATACTGTCAGCATAGTTGCTGAATCCCCTTACATGTGTTGTATAGATTAGCTGAGCATTATAGTATCATCCATGTGCTTTATATAGAAGATCCCTTAGGCCTGTGACTGTATGACGTCACGGGATACAGCTTGAGTGTGAGGCGAGCTACCTCGGCCTCAGTCGGCGTATAACATCCAGCTAGGCAGTGACACGGCAGGCTGGGCTCCATCTCCCATTATCACAGTCTGACAATATATATCGTTACCATCCAACTAGTGTGTCTACCTTCAACCCTCAAATCTCCTTTAAGAACCCCTACGACAATACCTCATTACGTAGGGGTTGTTGCCTCCCTGTCAGGTATTCTGTGATCCATTGCAGCGCCCTTCCTGTTATACGCGCCTGGTCCTCTAGCTTCTGCACCAATCTCCTGTGAGGAACTGTGTCGAAGGCCTTCTTGCAGTCCAAGAAGATGCAATCAACCCACCCCTCTCTCTTGTGTCTTTCTTCTGTTGCTTTATCATAAAAATCCAGTAGGTTTGTGACACAGGATTTGCCTTCCATAAATCCGTGCTCTTTGTGTGTGTGTGTGTGTGTGTGTGTGTGTGTGTGTGTGTGTGTGTGTGTGTGTGTGTGTGTGTGTGTGTGTGTGCGCGCGTGTGTGTGTGTGTGTGTATATGTGTATGATGGTGGATGTGTATGTGATGGGTGTGGATGATGGGGTGTGAGTGATGGTGTTATGGGTGATTGGGGGTGTGGGTGATGGTGTTATGGGTGATTGGGAGTGTGGGTGATGGGGGTGTTATGGGTGATTGGGGTGTGGGTGATGAGGGTGTTGTGGGTGATTCGGGGTGTGTGTGTGTGTGATGGTGTTATGGGTGATTTAGGGTGTGGGTGATGGGGGTGTTATGGGTGATTGGGAGTGTGGGTGATGGGGGTGTGGGTGATGAGGGTGTTACGGGTGATGTGTGGGTGATGAGGGTGTTATGGGTGATGGTGTTATGGGTGATTGGGGTGTGGGTGATGAGGGTGTTATGGGTGATGAGGGTGTTATGGGTGATGGGAGTGTGGGTGATGAGGGTGTTATGGGTGATGGGGTGTTATGGGTGATTGGGCTGTTTGTGATGAGGGTGTTATGGGTGATAGGGGTGTGGGTGATGAGGGTGTTTTGGGTGATGGTGTGGGTGATGAGGGTGTTATGGGTGGTGTTATGGGTGATGGGGGTGTGGGTGATGAGGGTGTTATGGGTGATGAGGGTGTGGGTGATGAGGGTGTTATGGGTGATGGGGGTGTGGGTGATGAGGGTGTTATGGTTGATGGTGTTATGGGTGATGGGGGTGTCATGGGTGATGGGGATGTGGGTGATGGTGTTATGGGTGATGGGGGTGTGGGTGGTGAGGGTGTTATGGGTGATGGGGGTGTTATGGGTGATGGTGTGGGTGATGGTGTTATGGGTGATGGGGGTGTTATGGGTGATGGGTATTATGGGTGATGGGGTGTTATGGGTGATGGGGGTGTGTGTGATGGGGGTGTTATGGGTGATGGTGTCATGGGTGATGGGGTGTTATGGGTGATGGGGGTGTTATGGGTGATGGTGTAATGGGTGATAGGGGTGTTATGGGTGATGGGGGTGTGGGTGATGAGGGTGTTATGGGTGATGAGGGTGTTATGGGTGATGGGGGTGTGGGTGATGAGGGTGTTATGGGTGATGGGGGTGTGGGTGATGAGGGTGTTATGGGTGATGGGTGTTATGGGTGATGGGTGTTATGGGTGATGGGTGTTATGGGTGATGGGGGTGTTATGGGTGATGGGGGTGTGTGTGATGGGGGTGTTATGGGTGATGGGGGTGTGGGTGGTGTGGGAGAGTGCTGTGTTGGTGTTAGTGTCTTGATCAACTGGTGTGAACCAGGGTTTGTAGTGTTACCCATCACTCCGGCCTCCCGTCCTCTCGGTTTATTCCCTCCCGCCCAACCCTTCACGTCTCTCTCTCTTTATTTCTCTTTATCTCTTTCTCTTTGTCTCTTTGTCTCTTTCTCTTTATTTCTCTTTCTCTCTCCGTCTGTCTGTCCCTCCCTGTTTTACATGGTCATCCATGTCGTGTCAGAGCTGCGACATACCTGAGGCAGGTTCCATCAGTCGTACTCTCGCAGTCTGCCTCAACTTACACTTATCAACAGTTATTTCAAGAAATGTTTGTAGTCTTGAACTAGGAATGTTAACACTATGTCCAGCGTACTCTTGCTTTTCACTGAATTTATTCTATAATTCCGTATTTCACACTTCAATTATTTATGATATGGTGTAGATTATGGACCTGGCACTCAAGTATTTTTGACGTATTTTATGTATTTCTTCCTTAGAAAAAATACATTCAAACTGCTTTGATGCGTTCCGTGTAGTTTAGATGTTTTATTGATTGTGTGTGGGCAGTAAACGACCTGTGTATATTTTCTAGGTGTAATATCTGCCCTGCCTGGAAACATGCTGTGAACATACAATAATCTACACGTATGAACATAATTAATTTAAAGATGATATCTTGTCTTTGAAGTTCCCATAATTCAACATGTCATCTTCCTGGTGCTAATACTTTATTTATTTCTTTAAATGGAATATCATCCGGCATTATTATTATTACATCTTATTACCTGTTTCTTCCAGTCACTGGGATGATCTGCCTGCGTTCATATCTTTGATTTTTTTTTTTATATTTTCGTTTTTTTCTATAATTAAGCAGATGGAATTCGTCACCGTTTAACGTCATATTTTCTACTGTCTACTGGAAGACTGCTAATAGCTGATTTGTATGCGTCTGCTACTGTAGCATTTGTGTGATGAATGGTTTGAAAAACCGACAAGTTGAAGATTGAGACACTTATGCAGCATATGGGAATCTTTATTCAGGAAACGTTTCGCCACACAGTGGCTTCATCAGTCCAATACAAAGAGGAAGGCGTAAGGAGAGGAGGAGAATGAGGTAATCAGTCCCTCAACCTATGCTGTACATTCTACAAGATTGATGGACTGAACACATCGACTCCAGGTTGAGGGACTGATTACCTCATTCTCCTCCTCTCCTTACGCCTTCCTCTTTGTATTGGACTGATGAAGCCACTGTGTGGCGAAACGTTTCCTGAATAAAGATTCCCATATGCTGCATAAGTGTCTCAATCTTCTACTGTAGCATTTGTTACTTTCTTGGTATCTCTTGCATCGAATGTTACGAAGCTGTATTTTGTATTTTTATCTAAATCTTTTAGGAAAATGAGACACAGCAAAGGTGCCAGGATTGTGCCTTGCTGTAACTAACATTTTAATTTGACCCTTTTAACCTCTGCGGCCATTTGTATTTAAATAATTGACCACCTTTCCCTATTGACCTCATTTTATAGACTGTCACCCGATGGTCTGACTTATTGGATGCCTTTGCAGACTCTGAGTATACAATGTTTATATTTGTCTTTTATTTCCTTTGTGATTTTTTGGTAGTATGCTAAGCTGCGATACAGGCTCTCGTGTTCTCAACCCGTATTGACCGAAGTGGTGAAATTCGCTGAAGAATTTAAAATTGAATGCAGGATGAAAGCTGAAGCTTGATTTACAGAATGTAAAGCAGAGGTAAAACACTTCGATATATTAATTTCAAACGACTTGAGAGGCGCGTGAGTTTCCCTGTCTCCTAATATCATGTTTATTTTCCACTATGATCTACCTTGTCCATAATTACTATCACATTTGCTTTGTCTTCTTTCGTAAGGTAAAGTCCAGGATCTTTCCTTAATTCATGGTATAACTTAACAAATCTTTGATGACAATTGTGTTGCAGAGGTTTGAGCAAAGCTCAGAGGTCTGCAACACAATTAAGGAATTAAGGAACTATCCTAGACTTCACCTTACGAAAACAGGCAATGCAAATGCGATAGTAATTATGGACAACGTAGATTATAGTGTAAAAGTAACATATTATCAGAAGACAAGGGAACTGATGTGCCCCTTAGCGTTTCAGGGCAAAATCAAGCAAACGTTAGCCGAGGTGAGGATTGTAACAGTGTGCATCGTAAGAACATTGACAACAAGAGATGTCACCATATTGATGACACACTTTACGACACTTCTTTCTCCATTAAAATGCTCTTGGTTCAATAAATCGTCCAGGACCTTCTCAGAGCACTTTATATGGACTCAGACACGGAGACAAGAGCGAATGTTCTGGTAATTTATACTTGGATATGACTTTTAGGCCTAGTCCTTAATCTCTACACTGAAATAGTTGAAGTGAAAGATATACAAACTATTGCGGTAACAATGCTAGAAATCATCAATAAGAAATTAGAGAAGTTAGTGGAGATGTGTGAATGTGACAAGTAGTGGTGGGTATGAACCTGCGGACCACAGCAAGCAAAACTCTGCTTGATTAAGTAGTCACCTGGGAAACCTGGTCTCAAGCCGCTCTCTGAATGTAGATACTCTTGAAACAGGTCTTGTGTGTGTGTGTGTGTGTGTGTGTGTGTGTGTGTGTGTGTGTGTGTGTGTGTGTGTGTGTGTGCTCACTGATTTATATTATGCAAGGGTTGGTTAACTCTGGGTCTTTCCTCCACATCTTAAGCATTACATGTCTACTCTCATATCTACTTATAAAGCTGTGTGTTGAGTTTGCTTTTAGACTCGGTTCATTTCACGTTCCTACTACTAACGTAAAATATTGACTTCCTAACGTTACAAGGATTAAATCGCTGCTGCTGCTGTTGTTGCTGCTGCTGCCTCTGCTGCCGCTGCTGTTGTTGCTGCTGCTGCTGCTGCTGCTGCTGCTGTTGCTGCTGCTGTTGCTGCTGCCGCTGTTGCTGCTGCCGCTGTTGCTGCTGCTGCTGTTGTTGTTGCTGCTGCTGCTGCCTCTGCTGCCGCTGCTGTTGCTGCTGCTGCTGCTGCTGTTGCTGCTGCTGTTGCTGCTGCCGCTGCTGTTGCCGCTGCTGTTGCTGCTGCCGCTGTTGCTGCTGCCGCTGTTGCTGCTGCTGCTGCTGCTGCTGCCTCTGCTGCCGCTGCTGTTGCCGCTGATGTTGCTGCTACTGCTGTTGCTGCCGCTGCTGTTGCTGCTACTGCTGTTGCTGCTGCTGCTGTTGCTGCTTCTGCTGCTGCTGCCGCTGCTGTTGCCGCTGATGTTGCTTGCTACTGCTGTTGCTGCCGCTGATGTTGCTGCTACTGCTGTTGCTGCTGTTGCTGCTGCTGCTGCTGTTGCCGCTGCTGTTGCTGCCGCTGCTGTTGCTGCTGCTACTGCCGCTGCTGTTGCTGCTGCTGCTGCCGCTGCTGTTGCTGTCGCTGCTGTTGCCGCTGATGTTGCTGCTGCTGCCGCTGTTGTTGCTGCCGCCGCTGTTGCTGCTGCTACCGCTGCTGTTGCCGCTGATGTTGCTACTGCTGCTGTTGTTGCTGTCGCTGCTGTTGCTGCTGTTACCGCTGATGATGCTGCTGCTGCTGTTGCTGCTGTTGCCTCTGATGTTGTTGCTGCTGCTGCCGCTGTTGCTGCTGTTGCCGACGCTGCCGCCACCGCTGCTGCCGCCGCCGCCGCTGCTGCCGCCGCCGCCGACGCCGCCGTTGCTGCTGCTTCTTAAGAACATAACATAGGAAAGAAGGAACACTGCAACAGGCCTAGTGGCCTGTGTTAGGCAGGTCCAGTTCTCCCACCGGCTTAAGCCAGTGCCTTGACCTAGTGATGTCAGACACGTCACTTAAGGAAGGAGCAGGGCATCAGACCTAGTAGCACAAGCTAGTCAGGTCCAACTCACACCCACTCATGTATTTATCTAACCTATTTTTAAAACTACACAACGTCTTAGCTTATATGACTGTACTCGGGAGTTTGTTCCACTCATCCACAACTCTATTACCAAACCAGTGCTTTCCTATATAAGAACATAAGAACATAAGAACGAAGGAACACTGCAGAAGGCCTACTGGCCCATGCGAGGCAGGTCCAAGTCTCCTACCGGCTTAAGCCAATGCACCCAACCTAGTCAGGTCAGGTCACATTGACTTAAGGGAGGAACACGGCAACCGACCTGGTAGCACAAGCTATCAGGTCTAACTCACACCCACCCACATCCACTCATGTATTTATCCAACCTATTTTTAAAGCTACACAACGTTCTGGCCTCTATAACGGTACTTGGGAGTTTGTTCCACTCATCCACAACTCTATTACCAAACCAGTACTTACCTATATCCTTCCTGAATCTGAATTTTTCCAACTTAAAACCATTGCTGCGAGTCCTGTCTAGGCTAGATATTTTCAGCACACTATTTACATCCCCTTTATTTATTCCTGTCTTCCATTTATACACCTCAATCATATCCCCCCTAATTCTACGTCTTTCTAGAGAGTGCAGATTCAGGGCCCTTAGTCTATCCTCATAGGGAAGGTTTCTGATACATGGGATCAACTTTGTCATCCTCCTTTGTACATTTTCCAGAGAATTTATATCCATTCTGTAATAAGGTGACCAAAACTGTGCAGCATAATCTAAATGAGGCCTAACCAAGGATGTATAGAGTTGAAGAACAACCTGAGGACTCCTATTATTTATGCTTCTTGATATGAAGCCAAGGATTCTATTAGCTTTATTGCGAACACTTATGCACTGTTGTCTTGGTTTCAGATTACTGCTAACCAGAACTCCTAAATCTTTTTCGCAATCCGTAATATTAAGATCTACATTATTTAGTTTATATGTGGCATGGTTATTGTCCTGTCCAACATTTAGAACTTTGCATTTGTCTATATTAAACTGCATCTGCCACTTCTCCGACCACTGGATCAGTCTATTCAAATCTTCCTGGAGTGCTCGAATGTCCTCGTCAGAATGAATTCGACGGCCTATTTTGGTGTCATCGGCAAACTTGCCGATGTCGCTCTTTATGCCCTCATCTATGTCGTTTATGTAGATTGTGAACAGCAGGGGGCCCAACACTGACCCCTGTGGAACACCGCTCGTGACACTTCCCCACTCTGATTTCTCCCCATTTATGCAAACTCTCTGCTGCCTATTTGTCAACCATGCCTCTATCCAGGAAAAAATTTCTCCTCCTATTCCATGTGCTTTAATTTTCCTCAATAGTCTCTGATGTGGGACCCTGTCAAAAGCCTTACTGAAGTCCATATACACAATATCATATTCATTACCATGATCTACCTCCTCAAATACCTTAGTGAAAAAAGTTAATAAATTCGTAAGGCAGGAACGCCCCTTTGTAAAACCATGCTGAGATTCGTTGATTAATTTATGCTTTTCAAGGTGGCTACGAACTGCCTCGGCAATTATTGATTCCATAAATTTTCCCACTATGGAGGTTAGGCTTATTGGTCTATAGTTCGAAGCTAAGGACCTGTCACCTGTTTTGAAAATAGGTATCACATTTGCCATTTTCCACTTATCTGGCACCATGCCAGTTTGTAGTGATATGTTGAAAAGATTAGCCAAAGGTGTGCTAAGCTCCTCTTTACATTCCTTTAGAACCCTTGCATACAGTTCATCAGGGCCTGGGGATTTGTTAGGTTTTAATTTATCTATTTGCCTAAGGACCATGTCACTTGTGACCCTAATAGTGCACAGTTTATTATCGTCCTGTTCTACATAATTTATCATTACTGGAATATCGCTGGTATCCTCCTGTGTAAAAACTGAGAGGAAGTATGTGTTAAAAATTCTACACATTTCCTTATCACTGTCAGTGAGCTCACCCGAGGAACTTTTGAGTGGGCCTATCTTGTCCCTGATCTTACTTCTGTATACCTGAAAGAATCCTTTTGGGTTAGTCTTCGATTCTCTTGCAACTTTAACCTCATAATCTCTTTTTGCTTTTCTAATTCCCTTTTTTATTTCTCTCTTTAACTGAATATATCGATTTCTCAATTGCCCCTCTCCTCTTTTGATTAGCCTATATATGCCTCTCTTTTGACCAATCAGATATTTTAATCTATTGTTCATCCATTTAGGATCATTTTTGTTTGATCTGATTTCCCTATTTGGAACATAATTTGACTGAGCAGCTAGAACTATGCCCTGGAAAGCATCATATCGGCAACCATCACCACCTACCTGACCCTTAGTCAGGTCATTCCAGTTCAGCCCACCTAAGTAATTTTTCAGTCCTATGAAATCAGCCAAGCGAAAGTCAGGGACGGAGACTTGATTGCCATTATTAGGGGAATTCCATGATATATTAAAACTGAGTGATTTGTGATCACTTTCCCCAAGCTCATCATTAACCTCAAGATTATTAATTAGTGTTTCCCTACTGGCAAGAACCAAGTCAAGGAGGTTATTTCCCCTAGTTGGCTCTGTCACAAACTGTTTTAAAAAACAATCCTGGATCGTATCAAGAAAGTCACCTGACTCTAAATTTCCTGTCAAATTGCTCCAGTCAATCTGTCTATAGTTGAAATCTCCCATTAGCACAACATTTTCGTATGTAGATGCCTTACGAATTTCGTCCCATAGAAGTTTACTGCACTCCCTATCAAGATTTGGGGCCCTGTAAATCACACCCAAAATTAGTTTTTCTCGGCCCTCGAGAAGCTGTAACCAAACAGATTCAGTGGCTGACGCTTCTAATTTAATATCTTGTCTAACACAACAATTTAAATTGTCTCTGACATACATCGCTACTCCACCACCTTTCCTGTTGACCCTGTCAGTGTGGAATAATTTATAGCCTTGTATGTGACATTCAGAGGGCATCTCTCTATCTTTCAGATTGAGCCAGGTCTCTGTTATAGCAATAATATCTATGTTTCCTGCACTTGCAATTAATCTTAGCTCATCTATCTTATTTCTTACACTCCTGCTATTAGTATAGTAAACCTTAAGGGAGCTAGTCCCTTGCTGCCCTCTGCTGTCCCCCTTTGTTTGCTGACCTGATCTATTGTCTTTATTTATAACTTCATGCTGAATGCCTTTTATACATTTACTGTTTCCAACCCAAGTGTTGCAACCTGCTTGTTTCCCACACACACCCATACCTCTATCTTCCATCAGTTTAAAATCATAGGCATTTCATCAATGGCCTTCTCAATCGAGTCTGCAAGTGCTACCACCCCAGCCCCAGAGAGATGTACCCCATCCCTTGCATACATATCATGTTTGCCATAAAAGTTGTTCCAGTTGTCAATGAATGGGATTGCAAGTTCCTTGCAGTATCTGTCTAGCCAGCAATTTACACCAATTGCCCTAGACAACCATTCATTTCCTACTCCCCTTCTAGGCAAGATGCTACATATGATTGGGATCCCTCCCTTAGACTTAATGAAATCTATAGCTGACCTGTACTTATCTAGCAGCTCTTCTCTCCTACCCTTCCCAATATCATTTCCACCAGCACTGAGACAGATAATGGGCTTGCTCCCATTACCTGACATGATATTATCCAGCCTGTTGACAATGTCCCCAACACCAGCTCCAGGGAAGCACACTCTATCTCTCATCTTCTTATTCCTATTACAAAAAGCACGGTCAATGTATCTTACCTGAGAGTCACCAACCACAAGAATGCGCTTACCTCCATTAGCAGGGGCAGTAGTACCCTTACCTTCACTGGCCACTGAAGTACATTCATCCTGAAGAACAGAGAAGCGATTTCCTACCTTCAGATCTTCACTCTTAACTTTCCTTACTCTGATGCGCCTTCCATTACTGTGAACTACTCTCCACTTGTAGCAGGTGCTGGGCTGCACCTCACTGCTGGTAGCCGTTGCTGCCTCCCCAACTACAGCCTCCTCACAGCGAGAGACAGACTGCACCTCGCTGCTAGAAGCCTCATTCCCCACAACTCCAGCCACCTCACACTCTCTCCCAGACCCATTGACGTGGACCTTCAGCCTCCTAATCTCCTCCTGGAGAAGCAAGACCTCCTCCTTCAACTCTCCAACCTCAATTTTTAAAACACTGCAGAAGCAAGCCATGCTTTGTAACCGTCCACACTAATCCCCAAAGCAGCTCAGGGTCTGTGACCTCACGTGACGACTGACCACTTTAAAGCCATTGCTGCGAGTCCTGTCTATGTTAGATATTTTCAGCACGCTATTTACATCCCCTTTATTAATTCCTCCCTAATTCTATACCTTTCTAGAGAGTGCAGATTCAGGGCTCTCAGTCTATCCTCATAGGGAAGATTTCTGATACATGGGATCGTCTTTGTCATCCTCCTCGTACGTTTTCCAGAGCATTTATATTCATTCTGTAATACGGTGACCAGAACTGAGCAGCATAGTCTAAATGAGGCCTAACCAAGGATATATAGTTGAAGAACAACCTGAGGACTTCTGTTATTTATACTTCTTGCTGGTATAAACCTTGGTAATAAATACCGACAAGTTGATTTAGAAAGACACGTAAGCAAACACTATGACATATTTATTAGAAAACGTTTCGGTCCTGGGACCTTGATCAAGGTCCCAGGACCGAAACGTTTTCTAATAAATATGTCATAGTGTTTGCTTATGTGTCTTTCTAAACCATACTTCTTGCTGTGAAGCCAAGGATTCTGTTAGGTTAATTGCGAACACTAATGCACTGTTGTTTTGGTTTTAGGTTACTGCTAACCAGAACTCCTAAATCCGATCTAGATTATTTAGTTTATATGTGGCATGGTTATTTTCCTGTCCAACATTTAGAACTTTGCATCTATATTAAACTGCATCTGCCACTTCTCCGACCATTGCATCAGTCTATTCAAATCATCCTGGAGTGCTCTAATGTCCTCATTAGAATGAATTGGACGGCCTATTTTGGTGTCAGCAAATTTGCTTATGTCGCCATTTATTCCCGCATCTATGTCGTTTTTGTAGATTGTGAACAACAAGGGGCCCAACACTGACCCCTGTGGAACACCGCTTGTGACGTGCCCCCATTCTGATTTCTCCCCATTTATGTAAACTCTCTGCTGCCTATTTGTCAGCCATGCCTCTACCCAGGAAACAATTTGTCCTCCTATTCTGTGTACCTTAAGTTTCCTCAAAAGCCTCTGGTGTGGAACTCTATCGAAAGCCTTACTGAAGTCCATATACACAACATCATATTCAATACTGTGATCTACCTCCTCAAATACCTTAGTGAAGAAAGTTAGTAAATTTGTAAGACAGGAACGCCCCTTTGTAAAACCGTGTTGAGATTCATTAATCAGTTTATGCCTTTCGAGATGGCTACGAATTGTTTCGGCAATTCGTAGCCATCTCGAGGTAAGGAGGTAAGACTTATTGGTCTATAGTTCGAAGCTAAGGACCTGTCACCTGCCTTGTAAATAGGTATTACATTTGCCATTTTCCATTTATCAGGCACTATGCTAGTTTGTAGTGATATGTGGAGAAGATTAGCCAAAGGTATGCTTAGTTCCTCTTTACATTCCTTTAAAACCCTTGCAAACAGTTCATCGGGGCCTGGGGATTTGTTAGGTTTAATTTCTCTATTTATAAGTGGGCCTATCTTGTCCCTAATCTTACTTCTGTATACCTGTGTGATGAATGTTTTTTGAAAACCGACAAGTTGAAAAATTGAGACACTTATGCAACATATTGGAATCTTTGTTGAAGAAACGTTTCGCCACACAGTGGCTTCATCAGTCCAATACAAAGTAGAAAGGGGGGGAGGAGAGGAGGAGATTGAGTTAATCAGTCCCTCAGCCTGGAATCGATGTATTCAGTCCATCACTCTTGTAGGAAGTACAGCATAAGGCCAGAGAGGTGGCTTATATACTACAGTCAGGTGAGGCGAAGCAGGAGGAGGCGGGATCACAGTGGGACCTGTTTACCTGGAGAGAGTTCCGGGGGTCAACGCCCCCGTGGCCCGGTCTGTGACCAGGCCTCCTGGTGGATCAGAGCCTGATCAATCAGACTGTTACTGCTGGCTGCCACTAGTGTAAGTAGGTCGTCGTCCAAAGGTTGGACAAGCGTTGAAGAAGTCTTTGTACAAAGATCACATGATGTTGCAGTGATGTCGGGAGCTGCGTGTTTTACACCCTGGGTAACTCCGGGAGCTGCGTGTTTTACACCCTGGGTAACTCCGGGAGCTGCGTGTTTTACACCCTGGGTAACTCCGGGAGCTGCGTGTTTTACACCCTGGATAACTCCGGGAGCTGCGTGTTTTACACCCTGGGTAACTCCGGGAGCTGCGTGTTTTACACCCTGGGTAACTCCGGGAGCTGCGTGTTTTACACCCTGGGTAACTCGGGGAGCTGCGTGTTTTACACCCTGGGTAACTCCGGGAGCTGCGTGTTTTACACCCTGGGTAACTCCGGGAGCTGCGTGTTTTACACCCTGGGTAACTCCGGGAGCTGCGTCTTTTACGCCCTGGGTAACTCCGGGAGCTGCGTGTTTTACACCCTGGGTAACTCCGGGAGCTGCGTGTTTTACACCCTGGGTAACTCCGGGAGCTGCGTGTTTTACACCCTGGGTAACTCCGGGAGCTGCGTGTTTTACACCCTGGGTAACTCCGGGAGCTGCGTGTTTTACACCCTGGGTAACTCCGGGAGCTGCGTGTTTTACACCCTGGGTAACTCCGGGAGCTGCGTGTTTTACACCCTGGGTAACTCCGGGAGCTGCGTGTTTTACACCCTAGGTAACTCCGGGAGCTGCGTGTTTTACACCCTGGGTAACTCCGGGAGTGGCGTGTTTTACACCCTGGGTAACTTCGGGAGCTGCGTGTTTTACACCCTGGGTAACTCCGGGAGCTGCGTGTTTTACACCCTGGGTAACTCCGGGAGCTGCGTGTTTTACACCCTGGGTAACTCCGGGAGCGGCGTGTTTTACACCCTGGGTAACTCCGGGAGCTGCGTGTTTTACACCCTGGGTAACTCCGGGAGCTGCGTGTTTTACACCCTGGGTAACTCCGGGAGCTGCGTGTTTTACACCCTGGGTAACTCCGGGAGCTGCGTGTTTTACACCCTGGGTAACTCCGGGAGCTGCGTGTTTTACACCCTGGGTAACTCCGGGAGCTGCGTGTTTTACACCCTGGGTAACTCCGGGAGCTGCGTGTTTTACACCCTGGGTAACTCCGGGAGCTGCGTGTTTTACACCCTGGGTAACTCCGGGAGCTGCGTGTTTTACACCCTGGGTAACTCCGGGAGCTGCGTGTTTTACACCCTGGGTAACTCCGGGAGCTGCGTGTTTTACACCCTGGGTAACTCCGGGAGCTGCGTGTTTTACACCCTGGGTAACTCCGGGAGCTGCGTGTTTTACACCCTGGGTAACTCCGGGAACTGCGTGTTTTACACCCTGGGTAACTCCGGGAGCTGCGTGTTTTACACCCTGGGTAACTCCGGGAGCTGCGTGTTTTACACCCTGGGTAACTCCGGGAGCTGCGTGTTTTACACCCTGGGTAACTCCGGGAGCTGCGTGTTTTACACCCTGGGTAACTCCGGGAGCTGCGTGTTTTACACCCTGGGTAACTCCGGGAGCTGCGTGTTTTACACCCTGGGTAACTCCGGGAGCTGTGTGTTTTACTCCCTAGGTAACTCCGGGAGCTGCGTGTTTTACACCCTGGGTAACTCCGGGAGCTGCGTGTTTTACACCCTGGGTAACTAGGGGAGTGGCGTGTTTTACACCCTGGGTAACTCCGGGAGCTGCGTGTTTTACACCCTGGGTAACTCCGGGAGCTGCGTGTTTTACACCCTGGGTAACTCCGGGAGCTGCGTGTTTTACACCCTGGGTAACTCCGGGAGCTGCGTGTTTTACACCCTGGGTAACTCCGGGAGCTGCGTGTTTTACACCCTGGGTAACTCCGGGAGCTGCGTGTTTTACACCCTGGGTAACTCCGGGAGCTGCGTGTTTTACACCCTGGGTAACACCGGGAGCTGCGTGTTTTACACCCTGGGTAACTCCGGGAGCTGCGTGTTTTACACCCTGGGTAACTCCGGGAGCTGCGTGTTTTACACCCTGGGTAACTCCGGGAGCTGCGTGTTTTACACCCTGGGTAACTCCGGGAGCTGCGTGTTTTACACCCTGGGTAACTCCGGGAGCTGCGTGTTTTACACCCTGGGTAACTCCGGGAGCTGCGTGTTTTACACCCTGGGTAACTCCGGGAGCTGCGTGTTTTACACCCTGGGTAACTCCGGGAGCTGCGTGTTTTACACCCTGGGTAACTCCGGGAGCTGCGTGTTTTACACCCTGGGTAACTCCGGGAGCTGCGTGTTTTACACCCTGCGGTAACTCCGGGAGCTGCGTGTTTTACACCCTGGGTAACTCCGGGAGCTGCGTGTTTTACACCCTGGGTAACTCCGGGAGCTGCGTGTTTTACACCCTGGGTAACTCCGGGAGCTGCGTGTTTTACACCCTGGGTAACTCCGGGAGCTGCGTGTTTTACACCCTGGGTAACTCCGGGAGCTGCGTGTTTTACACCCTGGGTAACTCCGGGAGCTGCGTGTTTTACACCCTGGGTAACTCCGGGAGCTGCGTGTTTTACACCCTGGGTAACTCCGGGTGCTGCTTGTTTTACACCCTGGGTAACTCCGGGAGCTGCGTGTTTTACACCCTGGGTAACTCCGGGAGCTGCGTGTTTTACACCCTGGGTAACTCCGGGAGCTGCGTGTTTTACACCCTGGGTAACTCCGGGAGCTGCGTGTTTTACACCCTGGGTAACTCCGGGAGCTGCGTGTTTTACACCCTGGGTAACTCCGGGAGCTGCGTGTTTTACACCCTGGGTAACTCCGGGAGCTGCGTGTTTTACACCCTGGGTAACTCCGGGAGCTGCGTGTTTTACACCCTGGGTAACTCCGGGAGCTGCGTGTTTTACACCCTGGGTAACTCCGGGAGCTGCGTGTTTTACACCCTGGGTAACTCCGGGAGCTGCGTGTTTTACACCCTGGGTAACTCCGGGAGCTGCGTGTTTTACACCCTGGGTAACTCCGGGAGCTGCGTGTTTTACACCCTGGGTAACTCCGGGAGCTGCGTGTTTTACACCCTGGGTAACTCCGGGAGCTGCGTGTTTTACACCCTGGGTAACTCCGGGAGCTGCGTGTTTTACACCCTGGGTAACTCCGGGAGCTGCGTGTTTTACACCCTGGGTAACTCCGGGAGCTGCGTGTTTTACACCCTGGGTAACTCCGGGAGCTGCGTGTTTTACACCCTGGGTAACTCCGGGAGCTGCGTGTTTTACACCCTGGGTAACTCCGGGAGCTGCGTGTTTTACACCCTGGGTAACTCCGGGAGCTGCGTGTTTTACACCCTGGGTAACTCCGGGAGCTGCGTGTTTTACACCCTGGGTAACTCCGGGAGCTGCGTGTTTTACACCCTGGGTAACTCCGGGAGCTGCGTGTTTTACACCCTGGGTAACTCCGGGAGCTGCGTGTTTTTTACACCCTGGGTAACTCCGGGAGCTGCGTGTTTTACACCCTGGGTAACTCCGGGAGCTGCGTGTTTTACACCCTGGGTAACTCCGGGAGCTGCGTGTTTTACACCCTGGGTAACTCCGGGAGCTGCGTGTTTTACACCCTGGGTAACTCCGGGAGCTGCGTGTTTTACACCCTGGGTAACTCCGGGAGCTGCGTGTTTTACACCCTGGGTAACTCCGGGAGCTGCGTGTTTTACACCCTGGGTAACTCCGGGAGCTGCGTGTTTTACACCCTGGGTAACTCCGGGAGCTGCGTGTTTTACACCCTGGGTAACTCCGGGAGCTGCGTGTTTTACACCCTGGGTAACTCCGGGAGCTGCGTGTTTTACACCCTGGGTAACTCCGGGAGCTGCGTGTTTTACACCCTGGGTAACTCCGGGAGCTGCGTGTTTTACACCCTGGGTAACTCCGGGAGCTGCGTGTTTTACACCCTGGGTAACTCCGGGAGCTGCGTGTTTTACACCCTGGGTAACTCCGGGAGCTGCGTGTTTTACACCCTGGGTAACTCCGGGAGCTGCGTGTTTTACACCCTGGGTAACTCCGGGAGCTGCGTGTTTTACACCCTGGGTAACTCCGGGAGCTGCGTGTTTTACACCCTGGGTAACTCCGGGAGCTGCGTGTTTTACACCCTGGGTAACTCCGGGAGCTGCGTGTTTTACACCCTGGGTAACTCCGGGAGCTGCGTGTTTTACACCCTGGGTAACTCCGGGAGCTGCGTGTTTTACACCCTGGGTAACTCCGGGAGCTGCGTGTTTTACACCCTGGGGGAGCTGCGTGTTTTACACCCTGGGTAACTCCGGGAGCTGCGTGTTTTACACCCTGGGTAACTCCGGGAGCTGCGTGTTTTACACCCTGGGTAACTCCGGGAGCTGCGTGTTTTACACCCTGGGTAACTCCGGGAGCTGCGTGTTTTACACCCTGGGTAACTCCGGGAGCTGCGTGTTTTACACCCTGGGTAACTCCGGGAGCTGCGTGTTTTACACCCTGGGTAACTCCGGGAGCTGCGTGTTTTACACCCTGGGTAACTCCGGGAGCTGCGTGTTTTACACCCTGGGTAACTCCCGGTGTTTTACACCCTGGGTAACTGCGTGTTTTACACCCGGGGTAACTCCGGGAGCTGCGTGTTTTACACCCTGGGTAACTCCGGGAGCTGCGTGTTTTACACCCTGGGTAACTCCGGGAGCTGCGTGTTTTACACCCTGGGTAACTCCGGGAGCTGCGTGTTTTTGGGTAACTCCCCGTGTTTTACACCCTGGGTAACTCCGGGAGTTGCGTGTTTTACACCCTGGGTAACTCCGGGAGCTGCGTGTTTTACACCCTGGGTAACTCCGGGAGCTGCGTGTTTTACACCCTGGGTAACTCCGGGAGCTGCGTGTTTTACACCCTGGGTAACTCCGGGAGTGGCGTGGGTAACTCCGGGAGCTGCGTGTTTTACACCCTGGGTAACTCCGGGAGCTGCGTGTTTTACACCCTGGGTAACTCCGGGAGCTCCGGGAGCTGCGTGTTTTACACCCTGGGTAACTCCGGGAGCTGCGTGTTTTACACCCTGGGTAACTCCGGGAGCTGCGTGTTTTACACCCTGGGTAACTCCGCGGAGTAACTGCGTGTTTTACACCCTGGGTAACTCCGGGAGCTGCGTGTTTTACACCCTGGGTAACTCCGGGAGCTGCGTGTTTTACACCCTGGGTAACTCCGGGAGCTGCGTGTTTTACACCCTGGGTAACTCCGGGAGCTGCGTGTTTTACACCCTGGGTAACTCCGGGAGCTGCGTGTTTTACACCCTGGGTAACTCCGGGAGTGGCGTGTTTTACACCCTGGGTAACTCCGGGAGCTGCGTGTTTTACACCCTGGGTAACTCCGGGAGCTGCGTGTTTTACACCCTGGGTAACTCCGGGAGCTGCGTGTTTTACACCCTGGGTAACTCCGGGAGCTGCGTGTTTTACACCCTGGGTAACTCCGGGAGCTGCGTGTTTTACACCCTGGGTAACTCCGGGAGCTGCGTGTTTTACACCCTGGGTAACTCCGGGAGCTGCGTGTTTTACACCCTGGGTAACTCCGGGAGCTGCGTGTTTTACACCCTGGGTAACTCCGGGAGCTGCGTGTTTTACACCCTGGGTAACTCCGGGAGCTGCGTGTTTTACACCCTGGGTAACTCCGGGAGCTGCGTGTTTTACACCCTGGGTAACTCCGGGAGCTGCGTGTTTTACACCCTGGGTAACTCCGGGAGCTGCGTGTTTTACACCCTGGGTAACTCCGGGAGCTGCGTGTTTTACACCCTGTGTAAGTCCGGGAGCTGCGCGTTTTACACCCTGGGTAACTCCTGGGAGCTGCGTGTTTTACACCCTGGGTAACTCCGGGAGCTGCGTGTTTTACACCCTGGGTAACTCCGGGAGCTGCGTGTTTTACACCCTGGGTAACTCCGGGAGCTGCGTGTTTTACACCCTGGGTAACTCCGGGAGCTGCGTGTTTTACACCCTGGGTAACTCCGGGAGCTGCGTGTTTTACACCCTGGGTAACTCCGGGAGCTGCGTGTTTTACACCCTGGGTAACTCCCTGCGTGTTTTGGGTAACTCCGGGAGCTGCGTGTTTTACACCCTGGGTAACTCCGGGAGCTGCGTGTTTTACACCCTGGGTAACTCCGGGAGCTGCGTGTTTTACACCCTGGGTAACTCCGGGAGCTGCGTGTTTTACACCCTGGGTAACTCCGGGAGCTGCGTGTTTTACACCCTGGGTAACTCCGGGAGCTGCGTGTTTTACACCCTGGGTAACTCCGGGAGCTGCGTGTTTTACACCCTGGGTAACTCCGGGAGCTGCGTGTTTTACACCCTGGGTAACTCCGGGAGCTGCGTGTTTTACACCCTGGGTAACTCCGGGAGCTGCGTGTTTTACACCCTGGGTAACTCCGGGAGCTGCGTGTTTTACACCCTGGGTAACTCCGGGAGCTGCGTGTTTTACACCCTGGGTAACTCCGGGAGCTGCGTGTTTTACACCCTGGGTAACTCCGGGAGCTGCGTGTTTTACACCCTGGGTAACTCCGGGAGCTGCGTGTTTTACACCCTGGGTAACTCCGGGAGCTGCGTGTTTTACACCCTGGGTAACTCCGGGAGCTGCGTGTTTTACACCCTGGGTAACTCCGGGAGCTGCGTGTTTTACACCCTGGGTAACTCCGGGAGCTGCGTGTTTTACACCCTGGGTAACTCCGGGAGCTGCGTGTTTTACACCCTGGGTAACTCCGGGAGCTGCGTGTTTTACACCCTGGGTAACTCCGGGAGCTGCGTGTTTTACACCCTGGGTAACTCCGGGAGCTGCGTGTTTTACACCCTGGGTAACTCCGGGAGCTGCGTGTTTTACACCCTGGGTAACTCCGGGAGCTGCGTGTTTTACACCCTGGGTAACTCCGGGAGCTGCGTGTTTTACACCCTGGGTAACTCCGGGAGCAGCGTGTTTTACACCCTGGGGGAGCTGCGTGTTTTACACCCTGGGTAACTCCGGGAGCTGCGTGTTTTACACCCTGGGTAACTCCGGGAGTGGCGTGTTTTACACCCTGGGTAACTCCGGGAGCTGCGTGTTTTACACCCTGGGTAACTCCGGGAGCTGCGTGTTTTACACCCTGGGTAACTCCGGGAGCTGCGTGTTTTACACCCTGGGTAACTCCGGGAGCTGCGTGTTTTACACCCTGGGTAACTCCGGGAGCTGCGTGTTTTACACCCTGGGTAACTGCGTGTTTTACACCCTGGGTAACTCCGGGAGCTGCGTGTTTTACACCCTGGGTAACACCGGGAGCTGCGTGTTTTACACCCTGGGTAACTCCGGGAGCTGCGTGTTTTACACCCTGGGTAACTCCGGGAGTGGAGTGTTTTACACCCTGGGTAACTCCGGGAGTGGAGTGTTTTACACCCTGGGTAACTCCGGGAGCTGCGTGTTTTACACCCTGGGTAACTCCGAGATCTGCGTGTTTTACACCCTGGGTAACTCCGGGAGTGGCATGTTTTACACCCTGGGTAACTCCGGGAGCTGCGTGTTTTACACCCTGGGTAACTCCGGGAGCTGCGTGTTTTACACCCTGGGTAACTCGGGAGCTGCGTGTTTTACACCCTGGGGGTGTTTTACACCCTGGGTAACTCCTGCGTGTTTTACACCCTGGGTAACTCCGGGAGCTGCGTGTTTTACACCCTGGGTAACTCCTGGGGGAGCTGCGTGTTTTACACCCTGGGTAACTCCGGGAGCTGCGTGTTTTACACCCTGGGTAACTCCGGGAGATGCGTGTTTTACACCCTGGGTAACTCCGGGACGGGAGTGTGTTTTCCTGGGTAAGCTGCGGAGTGGCGTGTTTTACACCCTGGGTAACTCCGGGAGCTGCGTGTTTTACACCGGGAGCTGGGTTTTAACTCCTGGGTAACTCCGGGAGCTGCGTGTTTTACACCCTGGGTAACTCCGGGAGTGCGTGTTTTACACCCTGGGTAACTCCGGGAGCTGCGTGTTTTACACCCTGGGTAACTCCGGGAGCTGCGTGTTTTACACCCTGGGTAACTCCGGGAGCTGCGTGTTTTACACCCTGGGTAACTCCGGGAGCTGCGTGTTTTACACCCTGGGTAACTCCGGGAGCTGCGTGTTTTACACCCTGGGTAACTCCGGGAGCTGCGTGTTTTACACCCTGGGTAACTCCGGGAGCTGCGTGTTTTACACCCTGGGTAACTCCGGGAGCTGCGTGTTTTACACCCTGGGTAACTCCGGGAGCTGCGTGTTTTACACCCTGGGTAACTCCGGGAGCTGCGTGTTTTACACCCTGGGTAACTCCGGGAGCTGCGTGTTTTACACCCTGGGTAACTCCGGGAGCTGCGTGTTTTACACCCTGGGTAACTCCGGGAGCTGCGTGTTTTACACCCTGGGTAACTCCGCGAGCTGCGTGTTTTACACCCTGGGTAACTCCGGGAGCTGCGTGTTTTACACCCTGGGTAACTGCGTGTTTTACACCCTGGGTAACTCCGGGAGCTGCGTGTTTTACACCCTGGGTAACTCCGGGAGTAACTCCGGGAGCTGCGTGTTTTACACCCTGGGTAACTCCGGGAGCTGCGTGTTTTACACCCTGGGTAACTCCGGGAGCTGCGTGTTTTACACCCTGGGTAACTCCGGGAGCTGCGTGTTTTACACCCTGGGTAACTCCGGGAGCTGCGTGTTTTACACCCTGGGTAACTCCGGGAGCTGCGTGTTTTACACCCTGGGTAACTCCGGGAGCTGCGTGTTTTACACCCTGGGTAACTCCGGGAGCTGCGTGTTTTACACCCTGGGTAACTCCGGGAGCTGCGTGTTTTACACCCTGGGTAACTCCGGGAGCTGCGTGTTTTACACCCTGGGTAACTCCGGGAGCTGCGTGTTTTACACCCTGGGTAACTCCGGGAGCTGCGTGTTTTACACCCTGGGTAACTCCGGGAGCTGCGTGTTTTACACCCTGGGTAACTCCGGGAGCTGCGTGTTTTACACCCTGGGTAACTCCGGGAGCTGCGTGTTTTACACCCTGGGTAACTCCGGGAGCTGCGTGTTTTACACCCTGGGTAACTCCGGGAGCTGCGTGTTTTACACCCTGGGTAACTCCGGGAGCTGCGTGTTTTACACCCTGGGTAACTCCGGGAGCTGCGTGTTTTACACCCTGGGTAACTCCGGGAGCTGCGTGTTTTACACCCTGGGTAACTCCGGGAGCTGGCGTGTTTTACACCCTGGGTAACTCCGGGAGCACCCTGCGTGTTTTACACCCTGGGTAACTCCGGGAGCTGCGTGTTTTACACCCTGGGTAACTCCGGGAGCTGCGTGTTTTACACCCTGGGTAACTCCGGGAGCTGCGTGTTTTACACCCTGGGTAACTCCGGGAGCTGCGTGTTTTACACCCTGGGTAACTCCGGGAGTAACTCCGGGAGCTGCGTGTTTTACACCCTGGGTAACTCCGGGAGCTGCGTGTTTTACACCCTGGGTAACTCCGGGAGCTGCGTGTTTTACACCCTGGGTAACTCCGGGAGCTGCGTGTTTTACACCCTGGGTAACTCCGGGAGCTGGGCGTGTTTTACACCCTGGGTAACTCCGGGAGCTGCGTGTTTTACACCCTGGGTAACTCCGGGAGCTGCGTGTTTTACACCCTGGGTAACTCCGGGAGCTGCGTGTTTTACACCCTGGGTAACTCCGGGAGCTGCGTGTTTTACACCCTGGGTAACTCCGGGAGCTGCGTGTTTTACACCCTGGGTAACTCCGGGAGCTGCGTGTTTTACACCCTGGGTAACTCCGGGAGCTGCGTGTTTTACACCCTGGGTAACTCCGGGAGCTGCGTGTTTTACACCCTGGGTAACTCCGGGAGCTGCGTGTTTTACACCCTGGGTAACTCCGGGAGCTGCGTGTTTTACACCCTGGGTAACTCCGGGAGCTGCGTGTTTTACACCCTGGGTAACTCCGGGAGCTGCGTGTTTTACACCCTGGGTAACTCCGGGAGCTGCGTGTTTTACACCCTGGGTAACTCCGGGAGCTGCGTGTTTTACACCCTGGGTAACTCCGGGAGCTGCGTGTTTTACACCCTGGGTAACTCCGGGAGCTGCGTGTTTTACACCCTGGGTAACTCCGGGAGCTGCGTGTTTTACACCCTGGGTAACTCCGGGAGCTGCGTGTTTTACACCCTGGGTAACTCCGGGAGCTGCGTGTTTTACACCCTGGGTAACTCCGGGAGCTGCGTGTTTTACACCCTGGGTAACTCCGGGAGCTGCGTGTTTTACACCCTGGGTAACTCCGGGAGCTGCGTGTTTTACACCCTGGGTAACTCCGGGAGCTGCGTGTTTTACACCCTGGGTAACTCCGGGAGCTGCGTGTTTTACACCCTGGGTAACTCCGGGAGCTGCGTGTTTTACACCCTGGGTAACTCCGGGAGCTGCGTGTTTTACACCCTGGGTAACTCCGGGAGCTGCGTGTTTTACACCCTGGGTAACTCCGGGAGCTGCGTGTTTTACACCCTGGGTAACTCCGGGAGCTGCGTGTTTTACACCCTGGGTAACTCCGGGAGTAACTCCGGGAGCTGCGTGTTTTACACCCTGGGTAACTCCGGGAGCTGCGTGTTTTACACCCTGGGTAACTCCGGGAGCTGCGTGTTTTACACCCTGGGTAACTCCGGGAGCTGCGTGTTTTACACCCTGGGTAACTCCGGGAGCTGCGTGTTTTACACCCTGGGTAACTCCAGGAGTGGCGTGTTTTACACCCTGGGTAACTCCGGGAGCTGCGTGTTTTACACCCTGGGTAACTCCGGGAGCGGCGTGTTTTACACCCTAGGTAACACCGGGAGCTGCGTGTTTTACACCCTGGGTAACTCCGGGAGCTGCGTGTTTTACACCCTGGGTAACTCCGGGAGCTGCGTGTTTTACACCCTGGGTAACTCCGGGAGCTGCGTGTTTTACACCCTGGGTAACTCCGGGAGCTGCGTGTTTTACACCCTGGGTAACTCCGGGAGCTGCGTGTTTTACACCCTGGGTAACTCCGGGAGCTGCGTGTTTTACACCCTGGGTAACTCCGGGAGCTGCGTGTTTTACACCCTGGGTAACTCCGGGAGCTGCGTGTTTTACACCCTGGGTAACTCCGGGAGCTGCGTGTTTTACACCCTGGGTAACTCCGGGAGCTGCGTGTTTTACACCCTGGGTAACTCCGGGAGCTGCGTGTTTTACACCCTGGGTAACTCCGGGAGCTGCGTGTTTTACACCCTGGGTAACTCCGGGAGCTGCGTGTTTTACACCCTGGGTAACTCCGGGAGCTGCGTGTTTTACACCCTGGGTAACTCCGGGAGCTGCGTGTTTTACACCCTGGGTACTCCGGGAGCTGCGTGTTTTCCTGGGGGAGTTGCGTGTTTTACACCCTGGGTAACTCCGGGAGCTGCGTGTTTTACACCCTGGGTAACTCCGGGAGCTGCGTGTTTTACACCCTGGGTAACTCCGGGAGCTGCGTGTTTTACACCCTGGGTAACTCCGGGAGCTGCGTGTTTTACACCCTGGGTAACTCCGGGAGCTGCGTGTTTTACACCCTGGGTAACTCCGGGAGCTGCGTGTTTTACACCCTGGGTAACTCCGGGAGCTGCGTGTTTTACACCCTGGGTAACTCCGGGAGCTGCGTGTTTTACACCCTGGGTAACTCCGGGAGCTGCGTGTTTTACACCCTGGGTAACTCCGGGACCTGCGTGACCCTGGGTAACTCCGGGAGTGCGTGTTTTACACCCTGGGTAACTCCGGGAGCTGCGTGTTTTACACCCTGGGTAACTCCGGGAGCTGCGTGTTTTACACCCTGGGTAACTCCGGGAGCTGCGTGTTTTACACCCTGGGTAACTCCGGGAGCTGCGTGTTTTACACCCTGGGTAACTCCGGGAGCTGCGTGTTTTACACCCTGGGTAACTCCGGGAGCTGCGTGTTTTACACCCTGGGTAACTCCGGGAGCTGCGTGTTTTACACCCTGGGTAACTCCGGGAGCTGCGTGTTTTACACCCTGGGTAACTCCGGGAGTTGCGTGTTTTACACCCTGGGTAACTCCGGGAGCTGCGTGTTTTACACCCTGGGTAACTCCGGGAGCTGCGTGTTTTACACCCTGGGCAACTCCGGGAGCTGCGTGTTTTACACCCTGGGCAACTCCGGGAGCTGCGTGTTTTACACCCTGGGTAACTCCGGGAGCTGCGTGTTTTACACCCTGGGTAACTCCGGGAGCTGCGTGTTTTACACCCTGGGTAACTCCGGGAGCTGCGTGTTTTACACCCTGGGTAACTCCGGGAGCTGCGTGTTTTACACCCTGGGTAACTCCGGGAGCTGCGTGTTTTACACCCTGGGTAACTCCGGGAGCTGCGTGTTTTACACCCTGGGTAACTCCGGGAGCTGCGTGTTTTACACCCTGGGTAACTTCGGGAGCTGCGTGTTTTACACCCTGGGTAACTCCGGGAGCTGCGTGTTTTACACCCTGGGTAACTCCGGGAGCTGCGTGTTTTACACCCTGGGTAACTCCGGGAGTGGCGTGTTTTACACCCTGGGTAACTCCGGGAGTGGCGTGTTTTACACCCTGGGTAACCCCGGGAGCTGCGTGTTTTACACCCTGGGTAACTCCGGGAGTGGCGTGTTTTACACCCTGGGTAACTCCGGGAGCTGCGTGTTTCACACCCTGGGTAACTCCGGGAGCTGCGTGTTTTACACCTTGGGTAACTCCGGGAGTGGCGTGTTTTACACCCTGGGTAACTCCCGGAGCTGCGTGTTTTACACCCTGGGTAACTCCGGGAGCTGCGTGTTTTACACCCTGGGTAACTCCGGGAGCTGCGTGTTTTACACCCTTGGTAACTCCGGGAGCTGCGTGTTTTACACCCTGGGTAACTCCGGGAGCTGCGTGTTTTACACCCTGGGTAACTCCGGGAGCTGCGTGTTTTACACCCTTGGTAACTCCGGGAGCTGCGTGTTTTACACCCTGGGTAACTCCGGGAGCTGCGTGTTTTACACCCTTGGTAACTCCGGGAGCTGCGTGTTTTACACCCTGGGTAACTCCGGGAGCTGCGTGTTTTACACCCTGGGTAACTCCGGGAGCTGCGTGTTTTACACCCTTGGTAACTCCGGGAGCTGCGTGTTTTACACCCTGGGTAACTCCGGGAGCTGCGTGTTTTACACCCTTGGTAACTCCGGGAGCTGCGTGTTTTACACCCTGGGTAACTCCGGGAGCTGCGTGTTTTACACCCTGGGTAACTCCGGGAGCTGCGTGTTTTACACCCTTGGTAACTCCGGGAGCTGCGTGTTTTACACCCTGGGTAACTCCGGGAGCTGCGTGTTTTACATCGTCGGTAATGTTTTAATTCTGTTGTTATTTTTGTTTTGATACAATAACGTCTTACTGAATGCAAAGTAACGAAAATAAGATTTGTTTTGTGGGAAGTCTATCAATAGTTTAATGGATTCCCCCACACGTTGCTCATCGAATTTACACACACATGATTTGATCCTCTGTAGTACCTCAGTTACATCCTAGTAGTAGTAGTAGTAGTAGTAGTAGTAGTAGTAGAAGTAGTATTAGTAGTAGTAGTAGTAGAAGTAGTAGTAGTCGTATTAGTAGTAGTAGTAGTAGTAGAAGTAGTAGTAGTAGTAGTAGAAGTAGTATTATTAGTAGTAGAAGTAGTATTAGTAGTAGTAGTAGTAGTAGTATTAGTAGTAGTAGTAGTAGAAGCAGTATTAGTAGTAGTAGTAGTAGTAGTAGTAGTAGTATTAATAGTAGCAGTAGTGGTAGTAATGACTGGTGTAGATTATGAATCACATTTGTTACTCGTGCCATTGCTTACTGCTTCAGCTTGTGAATATTCGTCTACCGAGGGATCATGTCGAGCGCTTTTTTGCAGGTCATCTCTCTCTCTCTTGCATTATATTAATAATGATGTTGTACAAGTGTTGGTACATCAGACATCACAGTACTGTACATCAGACATTACAGTACTGTACATCAGACATCACAGTACTGCCTATCCTTCAACTTGTGCTGGTGGTAGTGAGGAACCTTCTCTTCTACAGTTGCTCCACTAAATTCCATCTTATTAATACTTCACTTAAATTTCATTCAATTTCTACAACTTATCATAAATAAAACGGATACACCTAACTTAGCTGTTCAACACATCAAATTTTCTTCCATATAACGACACTTTACCTTCACATGTTTAATGCTTCTAATATTTTTCTCTAGCGCTTTAATACAAATGCGCTAGATCATATAAGCCTTATGTAAAACTGGCGAGCGACGCGTCACCCACTGGGCCAGCTGCTGGTTATAATAATATTCAGTCAACTAGGAATATTTATACACCATAGGAAGGTCAGCATAGGTACCACTCTGCCTATGGTATTTGTATATCAGCCCATTATATTTTTTTATCTGTCAGTTTACCGCCATGTAATGAGCTCTCAGAGATCATCAGTGATGAATTATGTTATCGTGCAGCACATTCCTGCGAAGATCAAGGTGATGCCTCGTCTGAGGTTGTTGCTCTATTTTTTGTCAGTGTTCAGTAACATTATCATAACTTTATCTCTTGAGCTTCTTTACTGGGGTTCTAACTCATCGTTTTATTTTAGCTTTAGGTTCGGTTTATAATACTGGTCTTTTCTAAACACTGGCTTCTAGAATCTGGTGTGTATCTGGCTTCTAGTACTCACCTAATTGTGGTTGCAGGGGTCGAGACTCAGCTTCGGGCCCCGTCTCTTTACTGATCGCTAGTAGGTCCTCTCTCTCCTTGCTCCACGAGTTTTATCATACCTCGTCTTAAAGCTATGTATGGTTCCTGCCTCCACTACCTCACTTTCCAGACTATTCCACTTCCTGACAACTCTGTGACTAAAGAAATATTTCCTAACATCTCTTTGACTCATCTGAGTCTTCATCTTCCAATTGTGACTCCTCGTTTCTGTGTCCCATCTCTGGAACATCCTGTCTCTGTCCACCTTATCTATTCCTCGCAGTATTTTGTATGTCGTTATCACGTCTCCTCTAACCCTCCTGTTCTCCAGTATCGTCAGGCCGATTTCCCTTATCCTTTCTTCGTAGGACATTCCTCTTAGCTCTGGAACCAGCCTTGTTGCAAACCTTTGCACTTTCTCTGATTTCTTGACGTGCTTGACCAGGTGTGGGTTCCAAACTGGTGCTGCATACTCCAATATGGGCCTGACGTACACGGTGTACAGAGTCTTGAACGATTCCTTACTGAGGTATCGGAACGCTATTCTCAGGTTTGCCAGACGCCCATATGCTGCAGCAGTTACCTGGTTGATGTGTGCTTCCGGAGACATGCTCGGTGTTGTACTCACCCCAAGATCTTTCTCCTTGAGTGAGGTTTGCAGTCTTTGTCCGCCTAGCCTATACTCCGTCTGCGGTCCTCTGTGCCCTTCACCGATCTTCATGACTTTGCATTTGGATGGGTTAAATTCGAGAAGCCAGTTGCTGGACCAGGTGTCCAGCCTGTCCAGGTCTCTTTGTAGTCCTGCCTGATCCTCATCTGATTTAATTCTCCTCATTAACTTCACATCATCTGCGAACAGGGACACCTCTGAGTCTATCCCTTTTAGTGTGTGACTCTAGATTTTGTTGTGTGTACCTGGCTTCTAGTGTGTGACTCTAGCTTCTGTTGTGTGTATCTGGCCTATAGTGTGTGACTCTAGCTTATGATGTGTGTATCTGGCTTATAGTGTGTGACTCTAGTTTCTGATGTGTGTATCTGGCTTATAGTGTGTGACTCTAGCTTCTGATGTGAGTATCTGGCTTATAGTGTGTGACTCTAGCTTCTGATGTGTGTATCTGGCTTATAGTGTGTGACTCTAGCTTCTGATGTGTGTATTTGGCTTATAGTGTGTGTCTCTGGCTTCTGATGTGTGTATCTGGCTTATAGTGCGTCACTCTAGCTTCTGATGTGTGTATCTGGCTTATAGTGTGTCTCTCTGGCTTCTGATGTGTGTATCTGGCTTATAGTGCGTCACTCTAGCTTCTGATGTGTGTATCTGGCTTCTTGTATTCATTTGATACTGAAAGTGTCGAGTAAGACTGTTTTCCAAGAGCCTCTTATTATATTTCATACTAACGCTGGCTGGCTGGGTGTTGGTGATGTCTGAGTGGCGTCTGGCCTTCATTAAACACTCCGGGACTCCTCTGTCTAAAAAGTTGGAAGATTTCCTCACAGGTTTTTTTTTCAGTTTTAATTTGTTAATTTGGCTTGGACCTTAAATCGTTTTTATTGTATAAGGCTTATGATGTGTGGTAAGAGTAAATTATTAAGGTAGCTGAAACTTGGTAATGGTGGTAATGTACATCAGGTCCTCGAATAACGTCGTTTCGTTCAACGTTGTTTCGTTATAATGTTGATGGAAAAAAATCGAATGAATACAATTTTTTGCAGAATAAAAAATCGTAAAGTATACGATAATTATACAAATGCACGACAATAAACGATGCAATACGAAAGCGCTCAGCGAGTCCGCCATATTTGTTATTGTTTGTTTTTGAACTGCCTGGGGGTCGGAGGTGCTCCTTACAGTTTTTACTTTGCAAACATTTATGCCTTGATTTAACCCTGTTGCAATGAGTGCTAAAGTGCACTGTGCACCTCTGATGTCTGTGACCCCTCAAAAAAAGAAAGGTGTAACATTAGAAACAAAACTAGAAGTTTTGTTTATATCAATTAGCCTATGGTAAAATTGGTTTCGTTATACGTCGTTTCGCTTAAATTTCCAGTTTCCAAGAATGTATCGACGACGTTAAGTGAGGGCTTACTGCATTTAAGAACTCACGAAATCATAAGATGATTGCAAACAATCACGGAATGGGTGGTACTGGAACCAGTGGCAGGCCTGCGAGTTTGAGGTCTCTCCCTAAGGTTCGATCCGCACATGTCATTGTTAGCAAGCTTTATGTTATTGTATAATATTGGAATGAAGGTAAGAGTATCAAGGTGACCTTGAGTTGTTCGGTATTATGTTTTTCAAGATTGTGACATGTGTCTTCAAGGAAAGTTGACACAGGTATTGCACTTGTGTTGTTGCTCTCCATTTTATTAAACTTTGTATAATTAAAACAAAAGAGAGATTGAGTTGAGGTACGTGATAATGTTTATTGTAAGTCACCTTGGTGGTGTATACATGGTGTGGTAAGCTGGTCATGTCAAGGGTGGAGTATGGTGTTCAGGATGGTGACTGGTAGCACCAGCCACACAACACTAACCCAC